>NC_073302.1:244257156-244532156 GCF_027595985.1 Sorex araneus
GTAGGGCCCTTTTTAGCTCCCCCATTGTTTTTTTTTTTTTCCTGGTCATCCTGGAAATGAAGACACAAAAGAACACCTATGATTCTTAGACTCAGCTAAGACTTTCTGGGTCTCTCCCATGTATTGGTTGTCCAGTGGTGCTTTGGTCACTTAATCCTACCTGGCATCACTCACTTGTGTCTGGAGGTTGCTGGCTGTTTGGTGGGAACAATATCGGTAATTCACATTGCTCTCATCCAGAAAAGTAATCTAAGATTAATGTCATGGTAACATAACTCAAGAGTAGCAAAAGGGCAAACCTAGTGAGAAAGCATTTTTTAAGTCTTGCTTTATTTGTTAATATCTCATTGACTGAAAGTTCCCTTCAAGGCTCTCAGATTTAGTACTGGAGAAACAGACTCCCCTTCTTGACAAGACGATGTGCTGAGTTACATGGTAAAATATGAATCTTGGAAGGAAAATAATCCGTGACCATTTTTACAGTCTATCAGATATCCTGGACTGACCTCAGTTTTTCTTAAATTACATCAGAGTAGTGCATAGCAATAATATGTTAGGGTATTGACTTAAATTTAAAAATAAAAAAGACCCAAATAAAATACCATGAACAAAGTACTAGTACTCTATGATAGTTATCCACTAAGTTCCAAAAGATATTATCTAGTTTTCTATCCTCCTTGAAATTTCCCAGGCGTTACGTTACCACCATAGTAATTGTGCAGTAAGTAAATTAGTTTTGTGATACATTATTATTTCAAAAATTTACTAGCCTTTATAAAATTATAGAATATGCCTATCGATGTGCCAGAGCGATAGCACAGCAGTAGGGCGTTCGCCTTTCACGCGGCCAACCCGAGTTCGATTCCTCTCCCCTCTCTGAGAGCCCGGCAAGCTACTGAGAGTATGGAGCCTGCACGGCAGAGCCTGGCAAGCTACCCCTGTGTATTGGATATGCCAAAAACAGTAACAATAAGTCTCTCAATGAGAGACGTTACTGGTGCCCGCTCGAACAAATCAATGAGCAACGGGATGACAGTAACAGTGATGCCTATTGATGTGTGACTTGCAGTATTGCACTTAGGAGTCCCCTGCTGTATCATTAAACAGTCAGAGAGAGAGAGAGAGAGAGAGAGTGGTGTGTGTGTGTGTGTGTGTGTGTGTGTGTGTGTGTGTGTGTGTGAAAGAGAGAGAGAGAGAGCGAGAGAGCGCACACAATATGCCAGTTCTTAACAAAAACTTTTCCATAATTTCACTTAACATTTTCTATGACCATGAGAATGTCACGTCCAGAGTGAGACTATTTGTTCTTTTTTTAAATTTTTTTAAAAAATAGGGGGCTGGAGCGACAGCACAGCGGGTAAGGCGTTTGCCTTGCACGAGGCCGACCCAGGTTCGATTCCCAGCATCCCATATGGTCCCCTGAGCACCACCAGGGGTGATTCCTGAGTGCAGAGCCAGGAGTAACCCCTGTGCATTGCCGGGTGTGACCCAAAAAGCAAAATAAATAAATAAATAAATAAATAATAAAGTTTTTTAAAAAATATTTTTTTTTTATTTGGCTTTTGGACTGACACCTGGCAATGCTCAGTGGTTACTCCTGGCTCTGCACTCAGGAATTCCTCGTGGCATTGCTCAGGGGACTATATGGGGTCAGCTTCATGCAAGGCAAACACCTTAACTGCTGTACTATCACTCTGACCCTGACTATTTGTTCTTTTGTGGGGTCCCCCCTGCGGGCATCATCCTGTCCCACAGGGAGGACCCTTCGTGGGGCTAAGGAGGGGACGTAACCGAATGAACAGACGCAGAGCCAGAAGGAGGAGGAGAGTTTATTCACAGCAGTTACAATACTTATACCTCTTGGTGGGAGGGGGTGGTATGCATGCTTGGACCCCTACAGGAACAATAGTAAAATGTTGATCAGGCATGGCCATTAGCTAGTGAGACAAGTGGTGAAATGATAAGATCACAGGAATCCCAAGCAGCCTCCGCTTGACTAGACGATAAGAGCCAAGCTCTGTAAGATGGCTCCCTACATTCTTTAACCTTGGTCCTAGGATGAGAAGAAACTTGGAACAGAAATGCAGCCACTCTTTAGTCCCTTGCATGTGACATGAGTGAGAAACAAATCAGTGCTGTATAGAGCTCTGGAAGTGGTTTGTAACTGCAGAGCCACACACATTTCTAGTGTTTAATATGATAACATAAAGGAGATATCCTTGAAAATACTCCAAACAAGGAAGAATTCTCTTTAATTTTTTCTCACCTAGTATGAATAGTATCATTCTGAGATGATTTGGCAGTAATAGAGCTTATCTTCTGATTTTCTAAAATGCATCTATTTCTCCCCTTATAGGTAACAAGCTTTCATGCAGTCTTAAATTTTCCTTTTATATATTGTGGCTGTTAGCTAATTAGAGAGAGAAAACAGAAGGGAATGCCTTGCCACAGTGGCAGGGTGGGGTGGGGGGGAGATGGGATTGGGGAGGGTGGGAGGGACACTGGGTTTACGGGTGGTGGAGAATGGGCACTGGTGAAGGGATGGGTTCCCAAACTTTGTATTAGGGAAGTATAAGCACAAAAGTGTATAAATCTGTAACTGTACCCTCACGGTGATTCTCTAATTAAAAATAAATAAATTAAAAAAAATATATTGTGGCTGTTATTTCATGGCAAATATCAACAGTAAGACACACAGCTGGTGTTTTTGCATGTTGTTTGTTTTCCTAACAACTCCCCTTTTTATTAAACTCACTATGTATTCCTTCATCATGAGTACTGTAGAGCAGCTGAAATTATTTTAGATAATTTCTTTTTAAGCCTTATAATTCCTTTTGTCTGCACCAAATTATATAGAGAACAAAAAAGATATTTTGGACTTGTGAGGAATTTAGAAAAGGTAAAGTATTTTCTACAGCCAAGAAACTCAACCTCATTTCTTGAATTAATTTCTTTTCTGTGCTCTATGATAATATCTTCAAGCACCCTTTGGTCTCTTCAGCTCTCTCTCTCTCAACTCCCATCTTATTTCCAGAAGATAATTTTGACTTCTCTCCCTCAAAGAAGATCCAAATCTCTGGGCAGGGCATTATTCAACTTTTTGGTGAAAAATTTGCCACCAACATATTTCTGCATTCACTCTCTCAGTTTTCTATTTGTGGCCTCACAAATGTACATTTTCTGAATGAAGATAGATCACTTCATGAGGGAGGGTTGAATTCTCTTTGTTGTCTAGAGAAGAAGCTTTGTTAGTTCTTCCCCCCACCCGCAACCCATATAGATGTCTCATTTCAGTATGCTCTAGTTAGAAGCATGGGGTTCTTATCAGTACAAAAAAATCCTGTTAAGGGCCTCACCTGGCTGTACTCAAGGATTACTCCTGGCTCTGTGCTCAGGAACCACTCCAGTGGTGGTCGGAGGACTATTGTAGCACTGTGGCACTGTCTTCCTGTTCATCAAATTGCTCGAGTGGGCACCAGTCACATCTCCATTGTGAGATTTGTTATTATTGGTTTTGGCATATTGAATATGCCACGTGTGGGGGAGATACTCTTGATAGCTTGCCAGGCTCTCCGAGTGGGACGAAGGAATCGAACCCGGGTCAGCCGCGTGCAAGGCAAATGCCCTACCTGCTGTGCTATCGCTCCAGTCCGAGGGACTATATGTGGTGTTAAAGTTTTGGGTCCGGGTCAGTCGTTAGCATGCACCTTACCTCCTGTACTGTCTCTCCCTGTGGAAATTCTTAAGATTTTGTCTTGGCTCGGAGTCAAAAGAATGTAACAAAATAGCTTCTCCCATGGAGAAGTTGCCACATGCTTCAAGCCAAAAGTCTCAAGTCAACTAGCTTTCTGAACCACCCAACACCTCTAAATTATTGGGAAGATTGGGTGGGTACAGTAGGAGAGAAACAAAATTGGAAATAGTTTTGATTATTGGATTACAATGGCATTATCAGCTCTTCAGGGGAGTTCCAATCTGGTGCGGATTATAGTTTTGCCTACCTCCATAATGAAATGATTTATTCATTAAAATGGAACTCTCCTTTTTCTATATGTTCCCCTTTTCTGGACAATTGTAATTGATATCTACCGTTATTGCCACATCTAGCTCTATTTAAGACCATGAATATACACCAATAGTTAATTCCAAAAGGAAGGAAACTTTTTTTTTTTAAGTCGTTTTATTTAATTTTGCTTTTTTGGGTTACACCCAGCGATGCTCAGGGGTTACTCCTGGCTCTGCACTCAGAAATCACTCCTGGCAGTTCTCGGGGAACATATGGGAAGCTGGTGATTGAACCCGGGTCGGCTCTTTGCAAGGCAAACACCCTGCACGCTGTACTATCGCTCCAGCCCCAAACTCTATTTTGTATATTTTAACTCTCCTTTGATCAAGAAAAAGTTGATTCCCATTATTTTAAATGTATTTATTGGCAGGCTATGCCCATGCAGGCAGGATACTCTCAGTAGCTTGCTGGGTTCTCTGAGACGTATGTATATATTATACCTACCACATATAAATGTGTATACATAATATATATAACATATATAATATATATTACTCTCTATAATTTGTTGCCTACTGTCTGAACTCTATCAAATATGGTGTGATAGTTATGGAAAATAGGCAGGAAGTGTTTTATAATGTGTCGTGCTGTCGCTTCACAGCCCTGCGGGTCCCGAAAGCGGCTTGGAGTGTACCGGCGGTTGGGTACTTGTGTCCAATATGCCCAAAACAGTAAGGACAGGTCTCATTCCCCTGACCCTGAATCCAATCCTTGGGAAAGACGAGTAAGGAGAGGCTGCTAAAATCTCAGGGCTGGGAGGAATAGAGACATTGCGGATAGTGATGATAGTGATACTGATAGATTTATTAACAGCTTCTTTAAGGTGAAGCCAGCACCATTCCAAGTCTATATAGTCCCTCATGTGAATTAGGAAGGGAAGGGATTCCATGCGCAAAGCACTTTACTTCTGGGGGCTGGAGTAATGGTACTAGTGGATAGGGTGTTTGCCTCGCTTGTGACCAACCTTGCTTCCATTCCCTCCCCGCATCCCATTTGGTCCTCCGAACACCACCGCCTGGAGGGTTCCTGAGTGGAGAGCCAGGAGTAAACCCTGAGCACCCCCGGGTTCAGAACGAGGAGTAAACTGGCGTTAGATCCCTGAAATTCCATACCGTCTTCCCCTTGTGGAAAAATACATACACATCAAGCCAATTTGGAATATTGTATTTTTCCATAAGAGGACCGTCCCAGGGGTGATTCCTGAGTTTGGGAGACCATCACCGGCAGAGTTCAATTCCCAGAGCCCCGTAATATGCGAGTGTATGAGGGGCTTCCCGTCCGGGGAAGCCGTCAGGGTTGGTAACTTGGTGGCAGCCCATCTTCTCCTCGAAAGCGGAAGCGCTGACTTCTTCCCGTTGTCTCTCAGGGAAAGGACGCAGTCCAGAACAAGTGCTTTGCACCAGCTCCATCTTACAGAGGAGGGAGCCGAGGCTCGGGCGAAGATGAGCAACACCCTTTCCCCAAGTCATTAGGAAGGGCCCAGGTTGCTTGCAGGGCGCAGATCGACTATCAAGGTCACGCTTCTAAGTTTTAAAGGTCAAAGTTTGCTTGCCCTGCCCCTGCCCAGCCCAGCTTCGCGTCAGCTGGACGGCCCCAGCCTTTGCCCCGCCGGGGGAGGCGGGCGGGCGGCGTCAGCAGCGTTGCCCCGGAGGCCCCGCCCGGACGGGTGGGGCGGGGGCCGGCGAGCGCGGTGGGAGCCGCCGCGTCGGGCCGCGTGTCTGCGCCTGCGCGGGGCGCCCAGGGGACGGGGTCGGACACAGCAATGGCGGCGTCCATGTTCTACAGCCGGCTGCTGGCCGGGACCACCCTCCGGAGCCACCGGCCGCAGACGGCGCTGCGGGCGGCCGCGCAGGTAACTGCGGCCCCGTCCGCGGGCGCCTTCCGAGGGCCGGCGAGAGGAAGGGGCGAGCGCGGCGAGCTGACTCGGGTGTGCGAGGCGCGTGGGGACTCGGCGCGGGGGTCGCTTCGCGGTCGGTGACCCCCGCGGACCTAAGGGCACCTTCAGCGGGGTCCGCAAGGGCGGCGGGTGTGGGAAGTGCCCCCGCGAGAGGGCGAGCGGCCCGCGCGCTCGCAGCTGTCTGTGGGGGGGCCGGCCAGGAACACGGGGGGCGGCGGCGGGGGGCGTCCGTGTCTGAGCGCAGGGGGAGGGAGCCGGGGGGCACTTCTGGATCGTGCCCCCTTGCGGGGGGAGGGGGCGACGCTTCCGCGGCCCTGGTTTGGGGAGTGGGGAGTAATGCCCTTCAGATGTACTCTAGCTCCCTCGGGAACCGGAGGGGGGGGGGTTGAGGCGAGTTCACTGGACCAAGCGGTGCTCGCTGACCGGCCCTTTCTGCCGTCCCCCCACCCCCCCGGAGTTGTGTAACGCTAGTTGTTCATAGTAGCAACGCAACGATGGTTCCCATTCTCCCTCTTGGAGAAGTGAGAAAACCTGGATCGCTTCATTGCCACCAAGCCGTGTTTGGTGTTTGTTGGGTGAGGAGCGTGTGCTCCGCTGCTCCGCTGCTCGGAATGAGTTTTCCCGTGCGGTACCCCTTTGCAGCCTCACGAGCCACCCAG
This sequence comes from Sorex araneus, assembly GCF_027595985.1. NCBI lineage: Eukaryota > Metazoa > Chordata > Mammalia > Eulipotyphla > Soricidae > Sorex > Sorex araneus. The sequence goes on from NC_073302.1 coordinate 244,263,779, forward strand.
AAGCAGGGCGGCGCCCCACAGCTTTCCGGGTGAAGGGATCAAGAAGTGGGGGTGCACCGTGCACCTCCCTGCCGCTGTCAGAAAAAGGGGAGGGTGTGCAGTGCCCTACTCTGGGGATGGAACCGGAGTGCCCCGTGTTCGGATGAATACGGCATGGTCTCATGTCTGTAGGATTTAAACAGAACAAGTGCTTAGACTCTAGGAGCGGTGACAAATCCTTGGTCCTGAGTTACAAAGCTGAGAGGACCCAGCAGGGAGAGGTGAAGAGGTCAGACTTGAAGTGACACAGGCTCATGGTGAAGGGTTGTCTTGGGTGCTTTGGTGATGGTGGAGTGCAGGAATTACGTATATCAATGCCATTAACCTTGACACTATTGTAGTCATACTACTTAAACAATAACTGATATAGATTCCACAACTGTTTCCATAACCTATGTGCTTGAAATTTGTTCTACATTTTCCCCCCTAGAACATAGGAATTGGCCTCCTCTTCCCAGTGTTGACACCCAAGGAAGAGCCTCATTTTTGCTTGCAATTCCAGAATTTCATTTCTGTTCTGAATAACTCAGACATGCCATAAATGAATTGGTGAAGACCTGTTTTTCTTTTTAAAGCTATAATACTTTCATCTTATGTAGTGGAGTTCCTTGAGTTCGCCAGTAATAGATTAAGTGATTTTTTTGCTGGGGGCATAGGGGATGGGTGGGAGCAATCCTCATATGGTCCCCTCTCTGCTCAGGGGGGACCATATCCAGTGCTGGAATTAGATCTGGTTTGCTGAGCACAAGACAAGCTCCCAGTCCATTTTAGGATTTCTCTCTCTCTCTCTCTCTCTCTCTCTCTCTCTCTCTCTCTTTTCTTTTTGGGTCACACCTGCCGATGCACAGGGGTTACTCCTGACTCTGCACTCAGGAATTACTCCTGAGTGCTTGGGGGACCATATGGGATGCTGGGAATCAAACTGGGTCGACTGCATGCAAGGCAAAAGCCCAACCCACTATACTATCACTCTAACTCCTATTGTAGGATTTATACATGATTTTTTTTTTTAAATTTACCTTAAACTTACTATGAGTGAGTCTTAAGAGGTACTGCATTTTTAGAAGCATACCAGGTAGTTTTATTGCAAATATTTCACATGGTCCCTTTAAGAAAAAGTTTTTCATTCTAAGACTCATTTAAATGTTTGCTTCTTATGAACTGTGTTTCAGTATCCTATGTTCTCTGTAGATAATGGAGGTATATAGCTAACACTTTAAAAGTATGATTTCATGGTCAAATCAAGGCTTTCAATGGCTTGATTTGTTCTTCATATTACTATATAAAGTCAGTAGAATTGAGGAATTTGAAAAAAAGGAGGGTGGTATTTCTGTGTATTTTTGTTGATTTAAGACAAGGGTGTAAATTAGCGGAGCTTTGGGACCTGTAGATGCTAGAGATCTTCCTGATGTGTATCCTTCCTTTAACACTTCTCATTTTTATGACTTTACCACAGGAAGCTTAAAGGCCAACTTGCTCACTCCTTTCCCTCTTTCCCTTTCCAATTTATTAGCTGGCAGAAGAACATCTTTTTTTTTTTTTTGCTTTTTGGGTCACACCCGGCAATGCACAGGGGTCACTCCTGGCTCTGCACTCAGGAATTACCCCTGGCGGTGCTCAGGGGACCATATGGGATGCTGGGAATCGAACCTGGGTCAGCCGAGTGCAAGGTTGGTCTATCGCTCCAGCCCTGACAGAAGGACATCTTATTTCTATTTTCTGCTTCTTTTTTGAAAGCATAATTCTAACTCAGTTATACCAAGGAACTTTTTTTTCTTAGCACTGTCTGCATAACCTTATTACATATATGCATATACGTATATATATATATATATACATGTATACACACACTATTGTCTGTTCCCTTCAAATTCAAACACAGATTTTCCTCTCTCTAGTGTTAGATTAAGTGTAAGGATTTTTGTTTTATTGTTTTTATTTCCCAAATGAATGAATATTCTGTGTCAGTGTTTCCCAAAGTGGGCAATACACCTTTTGGAGGATAGTGGTACTGAGCAGTCCTGGGGTAGTAACAGCCTCAGGAGCAACTGGGGGCCACTGTTGCTTTACGTAGGTAGATTTCCAGGGTGGTGCTGGTGGGGTATGGAGTGTTCCTGAGAAGTGGGTGATAGGCTAAGTAAGTTTGGGAACCTTTGTTCTACATGGATTGAAAAGAAGAGTTTGTTTTTGCCAATATTTTGTAGGAGCTTTTGCAGTCTGGTTTTTAAAGACAAACAACTGGGTTTTTAAAGGAGTTAAGGAAAGCCAACAAACAGTAACAAGTCTCACAATGGAGACGTTACTGGTGCCCGCTAGAGCAAATCGATGAGCGATGGGATGACAGTGATACAGTAATACTAGTTAAGGAAATTAGTTAGAAGGAATGCATTCAAGATGTTACCTGTAGTCCAAGTGATCTCTGGTTCAACATTTGTGGGAGAATGAAGAAATGAGAGTTGGGTAGAAGTAAAAGTAGTGGTGTTGCATTAGGGGACTCCTGCCATTCCAGTGGGGGAAACTAGGATGGATCTAAATTAAATGTAGAGTGGATCTGAAGTTGGGTGACTCCATATTTTGACATCCCTTCCTAATGCACATTGACCAGTCACTGGAAACAGTGGGAAGGAGGTATGACTTTGGGCAGGTGGGTGCCAATGAGCAGATTCAGCTGAGCACTGTCATCAGCACTTTTGGCAACTGGGACTGTGTATGCCTTGGTCCTAATGAGGGGGTTTCTGAATAGCACAGCATAATGGTCACCATAGAAGAAGCTAGAGAGTAAAGTCTTGAATGTATGACAGGATAAAGTACCAAATTGTTCATTTACCTTATATGTAATACAATATACCCGGTTCGATTCCTCCATCCCTCTCAGAGAGCCTGGCAAGCTACCTGTGGGGTATTCAATATGCCAAAAACAGTAAGAACAAGTCTCATGATGGAGGCGTTACTGGTGCCCTCTCGAGTAAATCGATGAACAATGGGATGACAGTGATACAGTGATACCTTATATGTAGTGTGAGGACATTTGTTAGATGCTGGAAGAATGGTGAAGAGAGGAAAGTTTGAAAGTTTTGCTTTGGTGGAAAAGATGAGATAGGTTTTAGAGCTGTGGAATTTAGCATGATGGAGATATTTCATGGGTTATTAGAGTTACGGTAACAAAAAGTGCAATTGAAAGATGTGGATAGGGTTAGTGAAATGGCTCTAAAGGCTGGAGCACATTCTTTGCATGAAGCCTTTGTTTAATCGCTGGCATCACACGGTTCCCAGAGCACTATTAGTATCAAGCCAGAGCGCCCCCCAAACAAAGCAAAAGACAAGCATCAATAACAAAAATGCAAGATAAGGGCTAGAAATGATGAGGAAATAATGAAAACTATAGAGTAAAATTTGATACTTAGCTGATAGCCTGTGGTTTTATGTTGTAATTTATTTAGGTATGTTTAATATTTTATTTTGATCTCTTTTATTTGTTTATTTGAGCCTTACTGGCAGTGTTCAGGGCTTACTTATGGCTTCGTTCTCAGGGATCACTCCTGGTAGGCTTGGGGGACCTTACGGGGTGACAGGGATCCAACTGCATCAGCCACATACAAGGCCCATGCCCTCCTATAATAACGCTCCAATCCTGCATGTTGGTCTTTTAATCTAGTATTTTGACTATGTTCTCAGGAGTCAGGAATTCTATACAAATCATTTTGAAATGTTTTTAAACAAGAATAACTGTCAGATCATTGTCTCATAAACATATCCCCAATTTTTCTAGGTTCTGGGAAGTTCTGGATTATTTAACAACCATGGACTCCAAGTGCAGCAGCAACAGCAAAGGAATCTCTCATTACATGAATACATGAGTATGGAATTGTTGCAAGAAGCTGGTGTCTCTGTTCCCAAAGGACAAGTGGCTAAGTCACCAGATGAAGCTTATGCAATTGCCAAAAAATTAGGTACTAAATTAAGAAAAACTTAAGGCACTTTAACTTGGGAACTTTGATAACATGAAATTTACTTTTTGGTTTTATAACAACGTGTAGCTTTTCTTAAGAGATTTTATTTGCGTAAAAGAGTAGAAAGCAGAACTTTGTGACTTGACATTCTAAAGTTACTATGAGATTATTAAAAGCTCTCGGTACTAATTTTCAGAATAATATGTATTAGTTCTCGGAAGCTGAATTCCTATTTTCAGCTGGAATATTACAGTGGGGAAGGTTTCACCTGTGACGCCTGCATTTGACCACTCAGCAACATCCCTGGGCCAAAAAGTATGTTCTTGTCAAAGAAAGTTGTAAATAATGATTATAGTATGGGAGTAGGATTTGTGGTTAATGAGATCCTTAGAATTAAGAAGAGCAGACACTACCTTTATGAAGGCATTCCATACTTAGCTGAGGACTGTGAGTGCATTTTGTCTTTTCTTTGGGGCACTCCCAGTGCTGTTCAGGAGGTCCAGGAACCCCACCAACAATTTTTTTTTTTTTTTTTTTGCTTTTTGGGTCACACCTGGTGATGCATAGGGGTCACTCCTGGCTCTGCACTCAGGAATTACCCCTGGCGGTGCTCAGGGGACCATATGGGATGCTGGGAATTGAACCTGGGTCGGCCGTGTGCAAGGCAAATGTCCTACCCACTGTGCTATCACTCCAGCCCCCCCACCAGCAATTATTGACCAACTCAACTGGTGGTTCACTGCAAGGGCCTGAGGATGCTATGCTGCTCAGGCCCTGTGTTGTCTGTGGTGGGCTTGGGACTCCCGGGGCCAGAACTGGTGGTTCTCTGGGAACCCAGTGCTTGAGCGTCTGTGTGGTGCCAGGGATTGAACCCTTGTCAACTACTGTACCATCCCAGCTCCTGTTTGTCCTGTTTGTCTTTCAAGAAGTAAATTAGTACCAGAAGATTTTTTTTTTTCTTTTTGCGTCACACTGGGCAATGCACAAGGTTACTCCTGGCTCTGCACTCTGGAATTACTCCTGGCAGTGCTCAGGGGACCATATGGGGTGCTGGGAATTGAACCCGGGTCGGCCGAGTGCAAGGCAAAAGCCTTACCTGCTGTACTACTGCTCCAGCCCCATGATGTCAGTGAATAAGAGTTTTAATTTAGCTATGCAGAGCACCAGTTTTAAGTACTGACCATTTTCATATTATATTGGCACTATTTGGATATTAATGAATATTTGTAAAGTTCTGGAAAACTAACTTAGCAGGGAACCAGAAATAGGTAAAATTATTGGCGACTGTACCTCTTCATTTAGATATGTTCTCTCTTATTTGCCATAGCCCTTGGACTGCCTGATTTTGTCTCAATAAGCTTGTTAGTTTAAAGGAAATTTCTAAGTTTTCTTTAACTTTCATCTAATTTTTTTTTTGGCAGGGAGGTGGGGGGCGGAGGGAGGTGGAAGAGAAACCCACGGTTCTCAGGCCTTACTCCTGACTTTGCACTCAGGGATCATTCCTGTCTGTGGTCAGGGGACCATATTGTGTGCCAGGGATCAAACCCAGGTCACATGCAAGGCAAATGCCTTACCCTCTGTATTATTGCTCTGGCCTCTACTATTTGTTTTTATACTTGGGAATGGTGGAGACTATAGCAAATTAAAAAAGGTCTTATGTAAACAAGGCGTGCCTAATCAGTTCTGTTTGAGGACCAGATAATGAAATTTTTTAAGAATAGCAGAAAATCTAAATTTGAAATAATTTTTATTAAAATATTTTATTTTCAACATTCAGAAAAACATCATATGCTAGGAACCCTCTCAGGATGTAACCATTATTGGGTAGCCATTCAAACAAACATCTTACACAAAGATTTTACCCTCCTGGAGCCTATGTTTGAACAGAGAAGCAAAACAACAAAAGATAAGCATGAGGAAATGATACAGTATGTTGGAAGATTGTTTTTTCTACAGAAACAAGTGGAGCAGGATAAGTGAGAGATTGATCAGAGGTAGGCAGACTATAGTATGAGGGTGATCAGGCTTCATGGATCATGTGAGATTTAAGTATAAACTTGAATGCTCAGGGGGGGTTACTCCTGGCTCTGCACTAAGGAATTATTCTTGGTGGTGCTTGGGGTACCATATAGGTGCTGGTGATCAGACCCGGGTCAGCAGCATTCAGGGCAAACACCCTACCCACTGTACTATAACGCAGAACCGTGCTGTGGGAATATTCTGTTGGGTGACAACGGTAATCTAGATGGAATATAATGGTGTCTGGGGCCAGAATCCAAACTGGTGGTGATGTTATATTCTAGATAAATTTTGAAGACAAAACTGGTATAATTTCCTCATGGAGTATATGTGGGGTATGAGATATCTTTCAATAGGGCTGGAACAATAGCACAGCGGGTAGGGCGTTTGCTTTGCATGCGTCTGACCTGGGTTCGATTCCCAGCATCCCATATGGTCCCCTGAGCACTGCCAGGGGTGATTTCTGAGTGCAGAGCCAGGAGTAGCTCCTGTGCATCGCCAGATGTGACCCAAAAAGAAAAAGAAAAAAAAAGAGAGATATCTTTCAATAAACATTTCAATTTCTTCCTGGTAGTACTTCATACAACAAAACAGCTCAGGAACATATGTTAGGGGATGGGGCGGGGGTGGCGGGAGGGATATTGGGAACATTGGTTGTGGAGAATGGGCAGTGGTGGAGGGATGGGTACTTGACCATTGTATGACTGAAATGTAATCACAAAAGTGTGATTCTATCTCATGGTGCTTCATTAAAAAATTAGAAAAAAAATGTATATTAACAGGTTTTTCTATGGTGGGACAATGTAAATTGATATTAGTACTAACACTTACCCCATAAGTCATAGTATATTTCTTCTTAAAATAGCGTTCATTACTCAAATTTTCACAGGTAGCAAATTCACCTATCAATAGCTAGGGTGGGGAGCCTATTTAAAAGGCATTTCATTTTAAATTTTGTGTTTTCTGTACCTTCAAAAGGTAGTAGGTGTTTCCAAAGTAACATGAATCTAGTGTTTCAGAGGCACTAGATGTTTAATTTTTGAAGGAAAGGTAAAATCACTTTTAGTATACTTTAATGAATGGCATATATAATTGATGTATATAATTACTTTTAAATATTTAGATGGTGAATGTTTTGGTGTTTTAAATCTAGAAAATACACATATGGAATGCTTTATTTTATGACATTGTGGGTAAATGAGAATACAGCATTTAATACTATTATTTAAAATATATACCTAATGAAAAATAGCCTGTCTTGCATGCTGCTCTATGCATTTTATCTAATACAGATGTTTTCATTTAGGTACAAAAGATGTTGTGATTAAGGCACAGGTTTTAGCTGGTGGCAGAGGAAAAGGAACATTTGAAAGTGGCCTCAAAGGAGGAGTGAAGATAGTTTTTTCGTAAGTCATATTTTTTTAAAGAAAACATTTTATTATTAATGAAAAAGTTGGGGTCAGAATGATAAAACATTTGTTTTGCACACGGCTGACTCAGGTTTGATTCCTGTCATCCTGTACGATCCCCTAAGCCCTCTCCAGTGATCCTTGAGCACAGAGCTAGGAGTAACCACTGAACACTGGCAGGTGTGACCTCAAAACCAAACTAAACCAACCAACTAACCAAAGAAACCACAGATACTCCTTGTTGAATTGATGAAAATAATGACTTAAATGTTATGTGATAGAAGATTGTGGCTTTATATGTTTTTCTCAGTTGGAGGAGAAAAGAATTTGAATTCTCTTTATTACTTTAGTCCAGAAGAAGCAAAAGCTGTCTCCTCACAAATGATTGGGAAAAAATTATTCACCAAGCAAACAGGAGAAAAGGGCAGAATATGCAACCAAGTATTGGTTTGTGAGCGAAGATATCCCAGGAGAGAATACTACTTTGCAATAACAATGGAGAGGACATTTCAGGTGAGTAATTGTAGAAAGTTCAGATGAATTTATAAATTTTGTTTTAAAAGCTAATTTAAAATTTTAATTTTTATGGGATAGATTTTAAAATTTTGTTTTGGAGCTACACTCAGCTACGTTTGGGGCTTACTCCTGGCTCTCTGTTCATGGATCACTCCTGGCAGAGTTTAAGGGAACCATATCTGATGCCAGAGATCAGATCTGGGATTGACTGCATATAAGGCAAGCACCTTAGCCCCTGTACTATCTCTCCAGCTTTATATGGGAAAGACTTAAAAGATACGATCCTTGGGGCTGGAGAGGTAGTACAGCAGGTAAGACTTACACTCTGCTCACCATAGTTTGATCTCTGGCATTTCATATGGTCCTCTGAGCCCCACCAGGAATAATTACTGAGTGCAGAACCAGGAGTAACTCTTGAGCATACCCAGGTGTGGTTCCCTTCCCCCAAAAAGATATGATCCATAATTTGTACATATCAGAAGTACATATTTTTATGTCAATTATAAACTGCATATTAATATCCATAATCTGTACATATCAGAAGCACATATTTTATGTCAATTATAAACTGCATATTAATATCAAATGTACCATTTAATATAACATGGTATAAAAAAAAGGAATTGGCCAAATCCTTTTTTAAATAAATTCCACAGGATTTTCAGATTGTTAATTTGCAAAGAACAACTTAACTTAAACCCCCTGATTTATCTGTAGATTCTGTAGACTGAGACAACAATTTCCAACAGAGTAAAATATTCTAGTTAAAGAGAAAGTCTTGAAATCTGTTAAGGGAGTGTATATTCCTGCCTTCATCTTTTTCCTTTTTTTGCCTCTTGGTAGTTCTAGAGTTCGGGGTCTATTTCAGTAAATAGATGCACTGATACTTATTTAGATGAAAGGTGTTATTCAGCAGCAAATTATGTGATTTTAAGGAGTGTGACTCCTTAGTGAAGTTAGACATAGGTGAAAAGAAATCCTGTTCCATGTGCAAGGCAAGCACCCTATTTGCTGCACTATCTCTCTGGCCCCTCTTTTTGTTTTATTTTAAATTTTATTTTGGGGGGCTTTCCAAACAGTGGGCAGGAGGTACAGGGACCTCACCAGCAATTCTTGACCAACGGCGCTGGAAGTTCAGTGCAAGGGCTAGAAGGTCTAGCGATGCTCAGACCATGAGTTGCTAGAAATCTAACCCAGGTTCCAGGGCCTGTTAAGTATGAGCTCCAACCGCTCTGTTTTGTTTTTGTTTGTTTGTTTGTTTGTTTTGGGGGCCACACCCAGTGGTGCTTAGGGCTTACTCTTCTGAGATCTCCAGTCCAAGAAAGTATTTCTTAAGGTAAAACACTAGATGGTAGTAAAAGCCCACTCAGAATATCTAAGTTAAAAAACACTTTTCTTTGTGGGTGATATCTATACCTCTATATGGCAGACTTTAATCTTGTTACTTGGGAAATGGCATGACAGTTACCTTTATGTGCTATTGTATTGGTAAAATTTACATTTTCATTATGTTTTCTTTCCATTTTTTCTTGTTATAGCAGAAGTTCCAGATGAATTTGGCTACCATCCTTTTTTCTGAAAACAAAAAATTGTTCAGCACCCCACTTTCCTTCTTTAAACAAACAGTGCTCCCTTTCTGAGTCTTTCCTATTTTGGTTAGTCACTTGAAAGATTTGCTGATTTTGTTTATCTTTCCAATGTTGTTCTTTGGTAATGAGATACTCCCAATTTCCTATTGCTCAGTGTATTTTTTAGCTAGTTGGGGTATTATGATTTCATATAAACTTCATTATTGATTGTTCTAAGTCCTGAAAGAATGTGATTGGTTTTGGCTAGGGATTTTATTGAATCTATAATAATTTGGATAGCGTGGTCATTTTTAAAATAGTGACTTGCAATTCGTGAACATGCAGTATGTTTTCTAAGATCTCTGTCTCTTAAATGACTTGGGGTTTTCATGGTATAAGTCTCATACCTTTTGTTAAGTTAATTTTTTTGTTAAGTTGATTCCTAGGTATTTGATGTCTTTGGATATTTCTTTTTGGTTTGCTTTTTGCAAACCATTTGGGTCATACCCAGTGGTAGTGAGGGCTTACTTGTGGCTTTGTACTCAGGGATCACTCCTAGCAGGCATGGGGGAATCATATGGGGTACTCAGGATTGAACTTGGATTGGCTGTGTGCAGGGCAAACACCCTACCTGCTGTATTACTGCTTTGGCTCCTTTTTGAATGGAGTATACCACAATTTTTTTTTTCTTTTTTAAAAGAACTGTGATTTGCAAAGTTATTGATAGTTGAATTTTAGGCATATAATATTTCAACCCCATCAGAAAATGTTACTGTTTTTGGCATATCGAATACCGAGAGTGTCCTGCCCTCACAGCAGAGCCTGGCAAACTACCCGTGGCATATTCAATATGCCAAAAACAGTAACAAGTCTCACAGTGGAGACGTTACTGGTGCTGTTCGATCAAATCAGTGAGCAACGGGATAGCAGTGACAGTGACAATATTTCAACACCACCAGTGTCAACTTCTTCCCAGCCAGTGTTTCCATATTCTCTCCGTACCCCAAACCCTACCCCTTCCCCACCTGTCAACTTGACAGGCACATTGAGATCCAGTAGTTTGAGCAGAGAGTTTTGTGTCCTGGGGGTAGGTGCCAAAAGTACAACAGTTTCTTTATCCAGGCCCTATTATAGTTTTTGCATGTTAAGATTTTTACTTGTTTTTTTGTTTGTTTCTGTGTGGGGAAGGGTGGCATACTGGGGAGTACTCAGGGCTTACTCCTTCCTGGCTCTGTACTCCTGCAGCCTTTGAGGTCTATATGGGGTGCCAGGGATCAAACCCAGGTTGGGTGCATGTATGACAAGCTCTCTACCTGCTGTACTATCACTCTGGCCCCAATATATAATATATGTTTTATCTTATTTTATTTATGATAATTGTCAGGTTTTTTTTTAAGTAGCTCTTTGTGTATTTACTTGCAATAGTAGACTCCCTTTCAGCTATCAATAATCTGTTTTAATTACCTTATGATGCTTTTAAAATAGTAATTTCCCTTCATTTTTATGAAACTGCATAGATTATATTTTATGTATTTTAGTGATATTTGGTATAAGGTTTTGTTTTGTTTTGTTTTTAATCATTTTCCCTTGTAGGCAGACTATTGTTTTCCTTTTCCTTTTTCCTCTTTTTTTCGTTATTTCACCTGAATATTTATAAGGGGGCATTATGTAGAAGATGCAAGGATACATTTTCAAGAAAATTTTAAAATAGAAATGGGAAGTGATTGGTATACCACCAGATTATATTCACAAACAGAGTTTGGAATTTTATTGTGAGCTCACATAAGACTTAGATGTTATGTCTGTTCCTGGACAGGGTCCTGTACTAATAGGAAGTTCTCAAGGTGGTGTCAACATTGAAGATGTTGCTGCTGAGACCCCAGAGGCCATTGTTAAGGAACCTATTGATATTGTAGAAGGAATCAAAAAGGAACAAGCTGTCCGGGTATGTTGAATTCTTAAAAATGTTAATTTAATTATACCAGTGAAATGATTCACAAAACCACCTTTATTTTGGTCTTCCATTGTTGATGTCTTGTTTCACACTGAAACTTTAAGCATCTACAATATTTTCCTCTATATTCTCCATAAATATTTCATTTTATTGTTTTTTTGGGCCATATATAGTAGTTCTCAGGGCTTATTATTGTCTCCTGTTGGTGCTCAGGGAACCCTGTGGAGTTCTAGGAGCCAAACTGGGATGCCCAAATGCAAGACAAGTTGCCTGTCTGTACTATCACACTGAATCTTTAAAATATAAGCTGTCTTTTCAGATAGTCACTATATCATATTAATGAATGAACGAATCAATGAGTTAAATTAACGATTCATTTCTTCTTATTACTCACATAGTCATTTAGATCCCTGTCTTAAGTTTTTTCTTTTATAATTAATTTGAATCTGGATCCTTATAAGGTCCTTCATTACTGTCAGTTAATGTGTTTCATAGGCTTTTTCTAACCTATAGATTTTTCTTTTTATATTTCATCTGCTGAATAGAACTGATTATCCATTGTTACTTCTCCTAGTTTGGATTTTACATCCAGTGATGGCATTTAACACATTTCTATCATCCATTTATTTGCTGTATATTTTATGGAGTCATAGGGCTGTATTATTTAGTTTGGATATTGAATACAAGTAACCCCTCTTAAAATGAAAATTTGAAAGGATTTTAGAGTTGTGGTTCATGGTAGAGCACTTACCTTGCAACATGTGAGACCATGGGTTTAATCCATTTATACACACACAAAAACTTAAAAATAAAACCCCCAAACCAACAAATACAAAATTTGAATGAAGTTAATAACAGTGGGGAGGCTGTGTTAAAGTTAACTTATGATACTGTGGGGATATAGTGGGACTATATATATGATATATGATACTGTGGGACATAGTGGGACTAACTATATATATGTGTGTATATATAGTGGGACTAACGGGAGATGAGATAGAGAAGTTTTTCTGATAAAGATCGCAGCAGATCTGATAAAGATTGCAGCAGATCTGAAAGGGCAAATGACTGGAATAATGATTGAAAAGGACTAGGGTTTGATTTTTTTTTTTTTTTTTTTTGCTTTTTGGGTCACACCTGGCAATGCACAGGGGTTACTCCTGGCTCTGCACTCAGGAATCACCCCTGGCGGTGCTCAGGGGACCATATTGGATGCTGGGAATCGAACCCGGGTCGGCCTCGTGCAAGGCAAATGCCCTACCTGCTGTGCTATCACTCCAGCCCCAAGGGTTTGATTCTTTAGTTAAGGGAGAATGATGAAAGAAAAACTCAGTTGAAAAAGGAAATATTTGATTTATTTGCCACATGTCATGGTGCCTTGCAGACTATACAGTGCTGGGGATTGAACTGAGTGCTAGGCCTCACACAGCAAAGTATGCGTTCCAGGTCTTTGAGTCTTTTACTAATCTAGAAAATGCTTGATTTATGAAAATAGTTGAAGAAATAATACAGTGGGGTTATGGTATTTAGAGTGATTAACATATAGTATCGATCCCAGTACATGGCAGATTAATAGCATTTTGGGTTGATAAAATTGCATAATTCCCAAATGTTCCATTTTAAATAGTTAGTTTGAGAGTCTTTTAAGTGAAAAATCTCTCCTAAAGAGAGAGATCAGGTAGGATTCTTGCCTTACACACTGCTGAACTGGATTCAATCCTCAGTATCCCGTATGGTCCACCAAGACCTACCAGGAGTGGTCCCTGAGCCCAGAGCCAGAGGTAAGCCCTGAGCACTGCTGGTTGTGGCCCCAAAGAACCAAAAGAGAGAGGGGATGGAGAAGAAAGAAAAAAAATATTTCCTAATGATAAACCACTGTATCTTTTCTTACTCTTTATTTGAAATGTTTAAACCAAAAAATGACATTTCTTAGCTTGATCATCCACTAAGAAATTGGAACTTTTATCTATATCTTATTTTTCTACCTTGTATTAGATGCTCACATTTGGTGTTCCTTTGACTAGATGTGTCTTCATTGTTTAGTTGATACTCTCCATCAGTTGCCTAAAGTATAGTAAAATAAGGAGGTTTAAATATTTTGGCCATTATTTGGACCATTGCAGTCCATCTTTAATTTGCAGTTTTAATAAAATATGAGCCTCTTTTCTCAGTTTAGGTTGGTCAAAAGGCTTAGAGGCAGTATGGAGGCTATGGAATAAACACTGGAACTGGAATCTAGGTGAATGGCAAGTCACTTGACTTCTCTGTATCTCTTTCTTATTTGTAAAACTGGCATATTGCCTGCCTTGTGGATATTTTGAATTCAGTTTTGTTTAACCATTTAGTAATAATAGCTGCTATTTCAGTGACTACTGTTTGAAAATAAATGACACCTATAACTTAAATATACATGGGTTTTCAAGATAATTCAGTGTTAATTGAACATCTGTAACATACCTGTAATAAAGAGAGAAATTGCTTTCAGCTTGCACAGAAGATGGGATTTCCAGCTAATACTGTGGATTCTGCAGCAGATAACATGGTCAAGCTTTACAATCTTTTTCTAAAATACGATGCAACCATGGTAGAAATAAACCCAATGGTAGAGGATTCAGATGGCACTGGTAAAGTATCTCCTTTTTTCAAACACTAATTAATGTATTTGTGTATTGTATATTCGTCTATTATATGTCATTTTTAAAAGTTAAAATTCATAGGAAGCTGTATAAAACACAAAAATAAAAAGAAAGGGCGCGCAGGCGGCGAGGCAGGCGAAGGAAGGAAGAAGGCCAAACTGGTTGCTCGATCGGTTTATTTCATGTCCATCTCCATTCTCCTCTGATTCTCCTCCTGCTTCTTTCTCCCCCATCCTACTTCATTCTCTCTCTCTCTGCCTCTCTCCCGGCTCTCGGTCTCTCTCTCGATCTGTGGATCTGGCCCCCGTGGATCTGGCCCCCAACCCACTCTTACAGCCTAGTTAAATCTCCACAGCATGAGGGGGTTGGGGCATACACATATGTGTGGTCAGCAATAGGGTAAGGTTCTTTTCCCTCAGGGGATGCTTCTCCTAGGACTTAATTCTCTTTCAGCAGGAGGATCCACCCAAGGGCAGAGTCCCATGAATGTGTTTCTCTTCTCCTCAGCCAGCAAACATATAAGAATTCATAATATTAATTATTTTGTATGGACACAATAAGAGATGCATTAAAGCTTATAGAATTGCTCTCCTAGGGCCATCTCAATCTCAGACTACAGTGCTCAGGCCAGATCAGTCTTTCCTATCCCTGGCAGGGTCCCAGTCTCATAATTACTATTGGATCATGACAGCATTTGTCTGTGATCAAGCTCTTAACTTACAGTTAAGAATTAGGCACTTTGGCCAGGCCCATCTCGATGCCAGGGTAGCACATAACTCACCGCTTGCCCTGGATCCTTCCCGTCCCACATCGGGGACCCTACTTTGGGGTGCTAGGAACTGAGGGCAACTGAGGCTTAAGTGGAGAAGGCAGATGCCCGGGAGGGAATAATATTTGAGGCCAATTAAGTCCTAAGTTATAAAAACATAATATTGTCTTCTTGTGTCTACACAAAAAAGACATAGCTTTAAAGTAAATTATTCAAAAGGCATAAAGAGGAGAGAAAGGCAATGTTATAATATTCAGTGTCCTAGGAAGTTCTGACCTTACAAATTAGCAGTCATATTAAGGGAAGAGCAGATAAACTGGTAGAATTGGTTACAGATAAACAAAGGAATGGGAGTGACTCGGGAGCACTTTGATGGGTGTGACTGATAAACCTAAACTCCTTGTGGCAAGGGGAGCAGGACAAACCAATGATATCCAACAGGAAGCGAATTCCTTGTGAAGCTTAATTTAGAATTTAATGAATGTGGAAAAATAAAGAGACCCAGTAAAACAGAAACCTTAAATCTGTTTATATAAAATTTCCACACAGAGTGATTAAAGTTCAGTGTGATGGCCACCAGCCACATGTGACAATAAAAGTTAATGAGAACGATAAAAGGTTAAAGTCTTCAGTTTCTCAGTAGCAACATATGATTGTCATATTGGACATCACACATAGAACATTTCTGTTATTGCAAAAAGTTTTGTTGTGTTGAACTAGCGTGTCGTTTGTGAAAATGCAAAATAGCTGTAGTTTTGGAGCCATTTTTGTCTCCACCAGTTTCAGACTTCAGAGACAACACAAATCTTTATTGTACAAATCTATATGCTGATATTGTATCACTTCTAATATTTTCAGTCATTAGAGAAATAGAATTTGATTCTCAACTTAACAGCTTTTCTTTTGCACTTAGGATGGTCAGTATAGGTCCTACACAGTGGTGTTGGGGCATCATGTGATACCAGGATAGGCTCAAGGATCAGGTGGGGTGCCAGGTATCAAACTCAAGTCAATTATATGCAGAGTATGCTCCATAGTTTTCTCAGTATTGTCTCTCCAGCCCCTAGATGACTTTACATAGGTATTCTATTTCTTCTTGGATTTATTTATAGAATAATAGATACTCATCTGCAATATAAAATTTTGCTTTTACTTTTTGTCACTCTTAATCAAGGTGTTGCTTCAGCTTTAATTTTTATTCAAGTAGTCACTTTTCCTTATCGTTTTCTACTGATTAGTCTGATTATTTTTGGAGGGGGGCACTTTCAGCTTTCGCATTCAGCACATTCAGGGATTTTTTCCTGGCTCTGCTCTCAGGGATCACTTCTGATAGGCTCAAGGAACCATATGGGTTGTTAGGGATCAAACCCAGATTGGATTTGCATGCAAGGCAAGTGCCCTACCCATTTTGCTATCTCTCCTGTTCCAACCTACTAATTTTTGTTTTACCCTTCATTATCTCATAGTTTACATCCAAATCTGTGGATTGTTTCTTTCTTCTTTGGCATTAATACTTCTGAACTTTGATAATAGGTGAAATGTTTCCTTTTTAAAGGATTCAGTTCTTATCCATTTACTCTTCTAGATTTGTGTTTCTTAATAAATATGAATAAATTTGACTCAAAGATCTTTTGAGAAATGAAGTGAAAATTGCATAAAAGCAAGTAACCTTAGCCCTAGGAGACTGTTAATATTCTCATGTGCTCATGTGCACATGCTCTGTTTTTCATGCTGTAGAAGGTCACCCGTTCCCTGTGCCCTTGGTTCTGCAGTAGGTACCTGGATGCCAAATTACTGGCTCCTATTGCTAGGCAATCTTTAAATTTTAGAGTAAATACTGGTATGTTATTGAAAGTTCAAATGCATAGATTTACTTCTTTAGTATTATTTATTTTAATATAAATATAGTATTATATAATATTAATATTATATTTCTTCTTAGTTTATGTGTAGTGATGTGTTTTTGCATGAAATTTTTTCTGTTGTTTTCTCTTATTGCTGGTATATGGATCTTTAATTGCTGGCATATAGAGAATATTAATTTTGTTTCTCATTCATATGTCTTAATTCTTTTTTTTGCTTTTTGGGTCACACCTGGCGACGCACAGGGGTTACTCCTGGCTCTGCACTCAGGAATTACTCCTGGCGGTGCTCAGGGGACCATATGGGATGCTGGGATTCGAACCCGGGTCGGCTGCGTGCAAGGCGAACGCTCTACCCGCTGTGCTATCGCTCCAGCCCCCATATATCTTAATTCTATTGTATTAATTTTCCTCAATTAAAAATCTTTGCATTCAGATTTTTCTTCTTTCTTTAGTTTACATTCAGATCTTTCAGTGTTCATAATTTTGAAATATAACCAGGCGAAAGAGATTGTGTATATTTTGGTTTCTAGGCCCGGGCTCATGATTTGCTGCAGAAAGCCTGTGTCAATTTGAGGCACTGTAGGGTCCCCGGACACTACCAGGAGTAATTTCTGGGCACAGATTGGGAATAGCCCTCAAGTAATGCTGGTGTGATCCCCAAACCAAAAATTTAAAAAAATACGTATCTCCCACCCTCACTTACCTTGTGAAAATAGTAAATGTTCTAGGCACTGTTGGAAACAATTTACAGATATGACCTCTTTAGTTAATATTTATAGCAGCTCTGCGAGGTAGTTACAACTACTCTCCTATTGATGCAGGTTAGGAAACTTGAGTTACCAAGAGATTATGTAACTTACCCATCTAGCTTCTGCTCTCACAAGCTGACTTGGAGGAGATACTGGCTTTCGGTTTTTCTTTCTAGTCTGCCATCCTAATTCCACCTGCTCCTTTTTTTTTTAAATTTTTTATTAATGAATCACCGTGGGAGTACAGATACAGGTTTACATATTCTCGTGCTTGTATTTCAGTCATATACAGCTTGAGTATCTATCCCTCCACCAGTACCCGTTCTCCACTGTTAACCCCATCATCCCTCCCACCCCCTCCCACCCCATTCCCCTCCCCACTCCGCCTTATTGGCAGAGTATTCCCCTCTGTTCCCTCTCTCCCTTTGGGCATTGTGGTTAGTAATGGAGGTCTTGGGTGGCCAATGTGTTTGGTCTGTAGTCTGCTCCATGCATGCCTCTCCCATTCCGAATGGGTCCTCCCATCACATTTTTGCTTGGTATTTCCTTCTCTATCTGAGCTGCCTTTTCTCCCAGCATGTGAGGCTGGTCTCCAAGCCATGGAGCAAATCTGGTACTTATTTCTGTTATTCTTGGGTGTTAGGCCTCCATTCTGTTGTTTTATATTCTGCAGATGAGTGCAATTCTTCTATGTCTGTCCCTCTCTGACTCATTTCACTTAGCATGATACTTTCCATGTTGATCCACTTGTATGTAAAGTTCATGACTTCATCTTTTCTGACAGCTGCATAGTATTCCATTGTGTAGATGTACCAAAGTTTCTTTTTTTAAAAAAAAAATTATTTTATTGAATCCCCATGTGGAAAATTACAATGCTTTCAGGCTTAAGTCTTAGTCATACAATGCTGGAAAAAACCATCCCTTCACCAGTGCCCATATCCCACCACCGAAGACCAAAAAAAAAAAAACAAAACCACAGTACACCTCCCATCCCGCCCACCCCCGCACCCCCCCGCCTTGTAACTGATAAATTTCACTTTACTTTCTATTTACTTTGGTTACATTCAATATTTCAACACAAACCTCACCCTTATTATTAGGAGCACCCCACTAGAGTCAGACCTGTTCTGAAGAGAAATGAGGTTTTGTATTTCTGTACTTTAACAACTAAGTCCAGGGAGATTTCTTCCGGATATTCGATCAATGCAAGCTTGTAAACCCCATCTGTGGTCGTCATAATATGGCAGTCCCCACGCCCTTCATCCCAGGGAAGGGACAGGCGAGAGAGAGAAATACCTTTCCCCTCCCGGGCGGGCATGGGGTCGCAGTTTAGTTCTCTGGCAGGAAACAATCTGCTAGGAGCAGTCCATGTTGTAGTTGGTTCAGCTGGGTCTGGATTCACGCGGGTGCAGCTGCGGAGGAGCTGCACACGCGTGTGGCCCCCTGGGTCACATCCTACCAAAATTTCTTTAGCCAGTCATCTGTTCTTGGGCATTCAGGTTTTTTTCAGATTTTGGCTATCGTAAATAGTGCCGCGATGAACATACATGTGCAGATGTCATTTTGGCTATATCTTTTTGCCTCTCCGGAGTATATTCCCAGAAGTGGTATTGCTGGGTCAAATGGAATCTCGATTTCCAATTTTTTGAGGAGCAACCATATTGTTTTCCAGAAGGGTTGAACCAGTCGGCATTCCCACCAGCAGTGTAGGAGGGTCCCTTTCTCCCCACATCCTCTCCAACAGCGGTTGCTTTTGTTCTTTTGGATGTGTGTCCACCTTCTCCTTTCAATGTCCTATAAGTATTTGTATGTAGTTCAGAGTTTTACCTCTTGAACTTTCCAAATGGGTTAAAATATGCTAGTTTATCTGTTAGGAGCTAAGTTGAGAAATTGTACAGGAGTTCGTGCCTTGCATACAGTGGGATCTAGGGTCTAAGAAGGAATTAGTTTTGAATATAGCTAGGTAATTCTTATTAATAAAAACCTTTTAAAAAAAGTTTGAGGCCAGAGAGATACTACAGCTGGTAAGGCACTTGCCTTTCGTGAGACTGACCTGGCTTTGAACCCCTAACATCCCATATAATACCCTGGGCTTTGATCCCCTAGCATCCCATATAATACCCCGGGCAACACCAGGAGTAATTCCTGAGTGCAGTGCCAGGAATAACCCCTGACCACCAATGGATGTGTCTCTCTCTGTCTCTCTCTCTCTCACACTGTGTCTCTCTCTGTCTCTCTCTCTCACACACACACATACACCACACACACCCCCACCCCCACCCCCCCCCCACCCACCCCCCCCACCCACCCCCTCCCCCCACCACACACCAATAAAAACAACCAGAAAATCTAAAAATTGTTTCTGAGGTCTGCTTTTATTTTTTTTTCAATGGTGTGTGGGGGTGTGTCTTCTTAGTACCTGTTACTTAGGATAAATGTAGAACCAGTGACTTTGATGGAGTAGTTTTATGTTTTTATTTTTTGAAAAATTTAAAAACAATTTTAATGAATCACCGTGAGGTACAGTTACAGACTTACAAACTTTAGTGATTACGTTTCAGTCATACAATAATTGAGTACTGATCCCTCCACCAGTGCTCATTCTCCACCACTAATGTTCCCAGTACCCCTCCTGACACCCCTCCCATGCCTTTCCAACCTCTGTGATAGGCACATTCCCTTTTATTCTTTCTATCCTTTTGGGTGTTATGGTTTGCAATACGGGTACTAAGTGGTCATCATGTTCAGTCCATAGTCTACTTTTAGCACACATCGATGGAGTCATTTTAATTCCCAAATGGTCTTTTATAAAAAAACAGATTGAATTGTGAGCATAAATGAGAGTACTTTCTATACATAGTAAAATACTAAAATACATATCTCCCTTAAAGAATGCTTGATTAAAGATAGTTTATCTGTCTTGAAATTAATATCACTTTTCTTTTTTCCTTCAAAGTGCTATGTATGGATGCAAAGATCAATTTTGATTCTAATTCAGCATATCGCCAGAAGAAAATCTTTGATCTGCAGGACTGGACCCAAGAAGACGAAAGGGATAAAGATGCAGCTAAGGCAGATCTCAACTACATTGGCCTAGATGGAAATATCGGCTGTCTAGGTACTGCATCATTTTATGTTAGAGTTGGATTGGCCAAGATTAAAATATCTTCTTTGTATTAGTTGTTTATACAAATCATTTTTCCTTCTTGATAGTAAATGGTGCTGGTTTGGCTATGGCCACAATGGATATAATAAAACTTCATGGAGGGACTCCAGCCAACTTTCTTGATGTTGGTGGTGGTGCCACAGTTCATCAAGTAACGGAAGCATTTAAACTCATCACATCAGATAAAAACGTAAGATCAGGGCTTTTATTGTAAAATTTGGATGACAGTAACTTGATTAATTAAATTAAATAGTGGTTGTGGTTTTCTGCTAAATAATTAGACTTTTCTTTCTGACCACCTGGGCTGTTCAGTTGATTCCACGGCCTGAGGATGCAGTGTTTCTTGGGTTTCGTGGTTCCGGGGACTAGTACTAGATTCTCACCCAGTGGTGCTTTGGGGTCTTCAGTACAATATCCTGTCATGGTTTATGGTCGAGGGGTCAGGTGCTGCTGGAATGGGCACATAATATAAGGCCTGTACCCTAACCCTTGTGCTGTCTTCCTGATACCGAACCTGAATAATTTTTAAGGCCTGGCTTATGAGAGAAGATGGTTGAGTTGATACGAATAAATGAAGAAATGATCTAAATTTAGAAAAGGTCACACTTAAAGATGTTGCCAGTTTGTGATATTGTGACATACTCTTTTTTAAAAAAATTTTTATTATTTTTTTTTATGCCCAAGATCAAACTATGCACAAGGCATGTGTTCTACCTTTGAGCTGGGCCCTTGAAATTATAACTTGATTTGGGCTAATGTTGAGGACTCAGTTTAGTAGGAAATAAGTAAAAAAATTGGGATGACTTGTTTATATGGGATTGCTGAGATTTATATAAGCCAGGTGTTGAAATCACTCAAGGAAGGGAAAATAAATTCTGGTGGGTGGTTGGCTGAATAGACTTAGAGTAATGTGGTTTGGTCTAAAACCCTTTCATGGATTTTTTATCATAAGTCACAGATGGTAGTATTTTCTTGGAGAAGGACAGATAATCACCTTTTTTAACATTTTAATCTACTAAAAACATTTATTTTATTAGGTACTGTCTATTTTGGTCAACATTTTTGGAGGAATCATGCGGTGTGATGTTATTGCACAGGGTATAGTTATGGCAGTAAAGGATCTGGACATTAAAATACCTATTGTGGTACGGTTACAAGGTGAGTGTAAATGATATCTTGCATGAGTGTTCCATAAATTCTTATTATTTATAAATTCATAATTTTCAGAAGTTCAGTTTAAATGAAATAAGTAGTGTTTTCAAATAGCTTCTATTTAATTTATTTATATTTTTGTGAATTTGGGGCCATACCAGAAGTGCTCAGGGACTATTCCAGGTTTTGTGCTTTGGAGTGACCTCTGATGGTGGTCAGAGGACCATGCATGGTGCTGGGGATTCAAACCAGGAGTGACCACATACAATGCAAGAGCCTTACTTCCTATACTATGTCTCTGGCCCATAACTATATTAAATAAAAGTATACAAAAGAAGAAATGTTAAAAATGTGGGTTTTAAAAGTATTTCTAACACTGAGTAAAATTGGTCATTGATTTACTTGGTGTTATTTGATACATTTGTATTTGTTATGCTTTGTCATGAATTCTTTCTCTTGCTTTAGTTATCATGGATATTGTAAGGCAAAATACTTGTATTAAGTAATTTTATATATATGTCTTTTTTTTTTTGGCTTTTTGGGTCACACCCGGCGATGCTCAGGGGTTACTCCTGGCTCTGCACTCAGGAATCACTCCTGGCGGTGCTTGGGATATGGGATGCTGGGAATTGAACCTGGGTTAGCCCTGTGCAAGGCAAATGCCCTACCTGTTGTGCTATCGCTCCAGCCCCATGTAATTTTATATATGTCTTAAGTAACTTTTTATAAGCCCAGACTTTTCTTTGATTTAGAAGCATTAATTTAAGAAACTAAATGTTGGAATTTCATGCTTGTAGTATATTGTGAAATACTAAAAATGATTTTGTGTAAATATTTAATATATCTATATATTTATATTTTCATTAACCATTTCCAGGTACACGAGTTGATGATGCTAAGGCACTGATAGCAGACAGTGGACTGAAAATTCTTGCTTGTGATGACTTGGATGAGGCTGCTAAAATGGTAAGCTAACCTAAGGAAAAATCGCAAAATGTTTCAAAGATTTATGAGTACATTGGGACTGGAGCAATAATACAGTGGGTAGGGCATTTGCCTTGCACACAGTTGACCCAGGTGCGATTTCCAGTATCTCATATGGTCCCCAGAGCCTGCCAGGAGTGATCCCTAAATGCAGACAGTGACCCCTGAGCATTGCCAGGTATGGCCCCCAAACAAAACAAAACAAGAAAGATTGATGAGCACATGAATTCTAAAACAGGTCAGCTAATCTTGCTAATAAATGTTTCAGCTAAATTATTTATTTTCTCACCTATGATTATTGATGTATTTTTTATAGGTGCCATACCCAGCAGTGCTCAGGAGGCCTTTGGTGACTTCTGGCAAGCTTAGTGTGGGATGGTGGACAGTGCTTTGACCTATTTGGGCTACTTGGGATATGCCTGACAGTGCTTAGGGGATCATGTGGTGCTGGATCAAGGCCTTGCCCAGACAACTGCTGTATCACACTGAGAAATTTCTCTAGTCCCACCTAAGATTATTTTGAAGAAAATCTCAAGTGATATCAGTTTATATATGTTATTATTTGTTAGTGATGCATATACATATATGTATATGTATATGTATATCTATATCTATCTATATACATATATAGTCTTATTAGTGGTGTATTTGATATGCCAAAAACAGTAACAATGGGCCTCATCCCCCTGACCCTGAACGCAACAGGGACGAATCGAGACATTACTGGCACCCGCTTGAGCAAATCGATGAGCAGCGGACAACAGTGATACAGTGACTCAGTCTTTTTTTTTTAATTCTTTTATTGAATCACCATGTGGAAAGTTACAAAGCTTTCAGGTTTAAGTCTCAGTTATACAATGCTCGAACACTCATCCCTTCACCAGTGCACATATTCCACCACCAAGAATCACAGTATAACTCCCCCCACCCCGCCACCTCCCTAGCCCCCCACCCTGCCTTTGTAACTGATAAACTTCACTTTACTTAGTGACTCAGTCTTATTAGAATCAAATGTATATTAAAATTAGAATGCATATGTATAAATAATCAAGTAAGGTATTGGATATATATGTAGACAGGGTATTAAATACATATGTAGACTAAAAGAAGACAAACGGTCTTGTTATATACCCCACAATGCAAAGCATTTTCTTTCCTTTATTATTTTTTTTAAGTTTTTGGGCCACACCTAACTCAGTGGTTACTTTTACTCTGCACTTGCGAATCATTCCTACTGGTTCTCAGGGGACTATACAGGGTACTCTTTATGACTGTACTCTCTCTCCAGCCCCATTGTATACTGTTGTATAACTGCAGCACTGTTGTCCTGTTGCTTGTTGATTTGCCCCATCGGGCAACTAGTCTCCATGGTGAGATTTGTTGTTACTGTTTTTGGTATATCGAATACGCCACGGGGAGCTTGCCAGGCTCTGCTGTGGGGGCAGGATACTCTCAGTAGCTTGCCGGGCTCTTCTAGAGGGATGGAGGAATCGAAACTGGGTTGGCCGAGTTCAAGGCAAACGCCCTACCTACTGTGATATCGCTCCAGTCCCCCAGTGTATACAAAATCTTTCAATCAGATTTTAATTTAGAAATGCTGAAAAAATGCTTTTCAGGGGTGGAGCAATTATATAGCAGATAGTGTGTTTGCCTTGCACATAGCTGACCCAGGTTCAATCCCCAGCACTCCATATGGTCTCCTGAGCTCTCCAGTAGTGGTCCCTTAGCACAGCTAGGAGTAAACCCTGAGCACTGCTAGATGTGGCCCAAGAATAGCAACAACAACGACAACAACAAATGATATACATACACGTATATACGTACATATGTATATATAAAAAATACAATCGAGTTAATACCTTCTGTTACTTATATTAATTATAATGTGTATAAGTATATATTATATTAAATTTATGTGGTTTTATGTACACATATGTATATATACATATATATGCATATGTATATATAAATACAATTGAGTTAATACCTTGTTACTTATATTAATTATAATGTGTATAAGTATATATTATATTAAATTTATGTAGTTTTAAAGGTACTCTCTTAGTATATTATCAAGAGAGCCAGATTTTATTATATTTTGGTAAATTCTTACGAGACTGTAGTGATTTATAACAGTGCCAGCATTACCCACATATTTGATTTACTTAAAATTAATTTTTTGATTAAAATATTTTTACAGTAGTACAATATTATTTTTAGTTGCATTGTGGAAACAGTCATACTCACCCAGAGTGTTAGGATCCCTCCACCATTGTTTCATGGACTCCTCTCCTCCCAATTCAGTTGTTTTCAATGAGTAAATATTAGATATGCATTAACGTCATGTTGACTAGTAGTACTTTTTGTTTGTGAGAATACAGAGATTTTTTTGTTTCCTTTTAGGTTGTAAAGCTTTCTGAAATAGTGACCTTAGCCAAGCAAGCCCAGGTAGACGTGAAATTTCAGCTGCCAATCTGATTGGAGAAATTGGTATATGGTTGAAGGAGTAAAATGTGCTTCAATTGTTCAGATACTGTGTTCTCTATTATTATTGTTCTTTTCCCCCTTGATATGTGGAGATTGTATTCCTCTTAGGCACAAAACCTTTTTAAAGCATTTCATCTGCATTTAATTCTAATGTCCAAAACAGACTGTTTATATAAAAAATTATGTATGGCAGATATCTACTTTTCTTTTGTTCTAGCTTTCTTTTTCACTTCTAAAGAATGTCACTTGCAATATGCAATTTATTATTGTTGGATACAGCATTCTTCATTGATGAATCCTATAAATAAAATAATGAAGAGAAATAAAATAAGATAAAGCTTTATTCTTTAGTGCTAGTAATACATCTGATAACTAGCTTTATTAGTAGAGCAATGTGTTAGTGTTTTATATAAGAAGTGTTTATTCTGAACATCAAATGCCTAATTAAATATATCAGTCACTATTTATAAACAGTTTTCAAACACTCCCTAGATTTTTCTTTTAAGTATTTAAGTGATGTTATTTGTTAATTATTTAAACATTGTTTTAATTATGACAAAACACTGATTACTCCAAGTCGTCATGATCCTGTGGTATTAAGAAGAGCCTCTAGGTTCGCATCAAATGAAGTTGTATTTACCAGCAACTTAGCAGACAGAATTAATAATGTCATTTTTAAGTTAATAAAAATCTCCCAATGTGTTCTGGATTAGTTGTTTTTTAAAATGTTTAAATACAGGGAAAGTAATATTTTCACCATTGTGTTAGACACCTCTAGGGAAATGACCAGTACATCATATGCAGGGGCATGACATTAAATAGATGTTAACTACAGTATTTCACTTGAATTTTGCTTATGTATGTGCCAACTGATATTCTCTTAAAATGTTTTTTGTCCAAATATGAATATGCATGTGCATGTTTGTGTAATTGTATTAATCTTTTGTTTACCACATAGGCCAACATTGGTACTCAACTATTAATAGTGTTCATAACATGCTACTAATATCCTAAATACCAATAAGGAAATATAATCCAAGCCATAAACTATGTAACCATATGTAAATTTGAGAATTACTACCTATTTTGATGTTCTTAAAGTATTGTTGGGTATATATTTCATGAGGAAGCATAGCATAGTGACTAGATTTGAAAGTCCTTTATTATCAGTAGAGAGGGAAAGAAGAGATAGGGAATAAGGACATTTTTTCATTTTCCTTGCCTATATAATAAAAGAATTGGTGTCATTCAGCCATTTTAAATTGTGATAGTTATAATTAAAATTCACAACTCTAGTTTTTAATTTTAAAAAATTCATATGGAATGCCAGTCAGTGATTAATGTTGGAAAGTTTGGCATTCATAATTAATTGGAATCTAGTCTAATTGGAATTAGAAATAATGTTTGATATTTTGGGAATATCTGACTATTTGTAATGCTAGTGTTTTAGTTATTCTTTTTTGGTTTTGTTTTCTGTTTTTTTTGGGTCACACCCAGCGATACACAGGGGTTACTCCTGGCTCTGCACTCAGGAATTACTCCTGGCAGTGCTTGGGGGACCAGATGGAATGCTGGGAATCAAATCTGGGTGGGTCACATGCAAGGCAAACGCCCTACTCACTGTGCTATTGCTCCAGCCCCTGTTCTAGTTATTCTTGCGTAATAGTTTATGCCAAACTGATTTTCAAACAGCAGGTGCCACAGACTTTTGGGGCCAGAGGGCCCACTTTCTTCATAGTTTATTCACATGAATGGCGGCCAAAGCCCTTGACTTCTTTTCATGTGGATATGTCTGCAAGGTGGCTTGAGTGTCCTTGTGACAAATTAGTCTCCTAGGGAAAACTATCAAAGAAATCCATGAGGCTTTTTCTAATCTCAGATTATTTCTGTTCTCAGCCCACTCACTTCTGCTACACTTTTTTGATTAGAAATGAGTTATAAAGGGCTGGAGCTATAGAACCGTGGGTTAGAGCATTTGCCTTGTATGTGGCCGACCCAGGTTTGATCCCAAGCATCCCATATGATCCCCTGAGCACTGCCAGGAGTAATTACTGAGTGCAGAGCCAGGAGTAACCCCTGAGAATTGCAAGGTGTGGCCCAAACAACCTCCTCTCCCCCGAAAAAGTTAAGGGGGAAAATGAGTTATAAAGTTCAGTCCACAAGAAGAGCAGAACTCATTTTTGGAGGGTGAGGATAAGGAAGAAGTATTTATGGAAAAAAGTAACAAAAACTCACACAAGTGTGGAGAATGGGGGACCCAAGGGGAATGCCCACAACTCTTCTATTTTGGGGTGCTATTCCAAGCATTGCTCAAGAGACTTGTGAGCCCCTTGTGGGGGTTCTCAGCCACTGCAGTGCTGCTCTGGTTTGATGTTTTTGGGGATTCCCTCTGTCATCCCAATGGTGCTCTGAGACCTCCAGACCTGTAGTCAGGTGTGTAAAAACACAAAAAAGAAGAGGAGAGGGACCCAGTGGGACTCTATCTCTCCCGCTGCCGGCGTTCGGTAGTCTCCAGCTGCTTCCCCACCCTGGGGAGTTTGATGGCGATGATGAGGCAGGTGAAGGAAGGAAGAAGGCCAAACTGGTTGCTCGATCAGTTTATTTCGTTCTCTCTCTCTGCTTCTCTCCCAGTTCTCGATCTCTCTCTGGATCTTCCTCTAATTCCCTTTCTGCCCCGCTCGCTCTCACTTCTTTCACCTTGTGCTCTGCTTATGTGTGTGCCACTGTGCTCTCTTCGTCTGTCTCTCTGTGTCTGTCTCTCTGCGCCTGTCTCTCTGTGTCTTGTGTCTTCTTTCTCTGTCTCCCTTTTCTGTCTCCTTCTTCCTCTGTCTCTCTTGTCTTCTTTCTCCTATCCCCGTCTCTTCTATCTCCCCTCAGTGCCCCACAGTCTTAGTTTATATAGCAAATTACATAGGGTGGTGACACAAAGGTGGGTTGAACATTAACAAATAAACAAAGAAGAGTAAAACCATTTCTCAAGGAGATTAACAAAATCTCATCTAAGGAAATCTCATCTAAGGAGATCCACTCAAGGGTGGGGGTCCAAACAAGGGTGTGTCAGGGTGTGAGGTAGTAATCTACTTAAATAGTTATAGTAAATCTACTTCTAATATTTCTAGCAATGTCATTCTGTATGAGCACAGTAAGTGATATAAAGTTTGGTTTTTCCTGAGGGCATCTCCAGACCACAGTCCTCAGGCCAGGTTAATCTTCCTAACCCCAGCAGGATCCTAATCTCATCGTTACTTTTGGATCATGACAGCATTGTCCATGATCATGCCCTCAACTTATAGTTGAGTATTGTGGCACTTTGGCCTGGCCCATTTCGATGCCAGGGTAGCACATAACTCACCGCTTGTCCTGGATCCGTCCTGTCCCTCGTCGGGATCCTGCTTTTGGGGTGCTAGGAAAGCAGATGCCTAGGAGTAAATATTATTGGAGTCAGTCAACTCCCAAGTTACAAGCACAATATTGTCTTCCTGTGTCCATACAGAAAGGACATTGCTTTAAGGTAAACTATGTTCCCTAAGGCAAGGCTAAAAATACAAAACCCCATGTTATCCTACAGTCAGGGACACTGAGAGTACCACATGTTGCCTTGGATACAACCTGGATTGGTGTCAGTTACATACAATGCATGTCCCTTGACTCTCAGGCCTCAACAGCTCCATTCTCTTTTATTTATTTTTGGACTACATCCAGGAGCTATCCCTGACTCTGTGCTCAGGTATGTCCCCAGTCAGTGCTTGTGGGGGGTGCATATGTGGTGTGAGGGATTTGAACTGAGGTTGATGGGATGTGAGGCAAGCACCTTAACAATCATTACTCTCTCTTTGCCCCACCAACAGGTCTGTTCTTGAAGATATAGGAGGTATAAGGTCAACATGAAAAAATACTCTTCATAACTTACTAGGGAAAGCAAATCAAAGCAACAATGAGATACCATCTCACTAGTGAGATTGGCATCATAAAAATAGAAACAGACAGTGCTAGTTTTATGTGGGGGAAATGGAGCTTTTGACCACTTTTGGTGGGAATGTCATCTGGTTGGGCCTCTAAGGGAAACAATATGGAGACTTCTCAAGAAGTTACTAGGTGGCTTTCCATAAGACCCAGTGATTATACTTTTTTGCTATATGCCCCAACAGTCCAAAACCATTTATTAGAGAAGATATTTGCCCTTATATGTTCATTGCAACTGCACCGTAGCACTGTAGCACTGTTGTCCCATTGTTCATTAATTTGCTAGAGCAGGCACCAGTAATGTCTCCATTGTGAGACTTGTTAGTGGTTTTGGCATATCGAATACGCCACGGGTAACTTGCCAGGCTCTCCTTTGTGGGTGGAATACTCTCAGTAGCTTGCTGGGCTTTCTGAGAGGGACAGAGGAATTAAACCTGGGTCGGTTGCATGCAAGGCAAATGCCCTACTTGCTGTGCTATCGCTCCAGTCCATTTGCAACACTATTCATAATAGCCAGCATCTGGTAATAATCTAAGTGCCTACAAACAGATGGGTAAGTAAAGAAAGTATGTTGTGTGAACACGTAAATAGCTATAAGAAAAGATAAAATTCTGCAGTTTACTACTATGTGCATGGAACTGGAGGGAATGCTGAGTGAAGTGAATAAAAGAAGACAACTACAGAATGGTCTTTCTAGTGTAGAATATAAAGAAAAATAGTAAGGGAATAACAAGCAAATATAACAGAGCTGGTGAGTTAACTTAGTTTGAAAATTCCTATTAATAGTATTGTAAATTATAGTGCCTAAGTGAAAAAAGAACAAGAATGATTGCAATATCATGTTAGGGAAGAGTAAGTGAGATTGTAGAGAATGGAAAGTTGTAATTCCTGCCCCGAAGCTACTTAACTCACCTCATCTTCCAGTCATACATTGAATATACATTGGATATTCTTTATATAGACTTGATACTTCCCTACCCAGGTACCTGATTTGTGTGAAAAGGAAACATACTTTAAGATTCAAATTCTCTAAGTTATATTTAAATAAAGTATGTAACCAACCCCAGTTTCTACAGATAGCCAATTCATATATAGCCAATTATGATTATTTTGTCAACTTTTTCAACTATCAACAGTTTATGGACGCCAAACTCAATAGTTCTTTATAGCAGGTGATATTTGAACAATCCACACATGTTAAGGGGAGAAAACAAACAAACCCAAAGAAGAGAAATCAACACTCACTGTCTCACTAAGACACTGGAGCTGTTTATATTTTGATGAGCTGTCTTTTTTGGTCTGCTGATGAATTCTGTTTAAAGAAATTTTAAAATTACGAGTGTACCCCGAGCACCACCAGAAGTAATTCTTGAGTGCATGAGCCAGGAGTAACCCCTGTGCATTGCCAGGTGTGCCCCCCAAAAAACAAAAAAAAATTATGGGCGTATATATTAGCAGATGGGTCAGGTGTTTAAGTCAGTAATTAGAATTACACTTTTTTTGTTCTGATGAAACAGGTTAAGAGAAGACCTGTGGTAAAATCACTTCAGATTTACATCCTTTAATGTGTGGTGATAAAGAAGCTGAAATAAGATTTAGAGGTTTACAACACAGTTTGAGGTAAAGTAAAAGATTGGCACATCAATTTTTCCTCCCTTTGGTATAGCGTTTGAATACAGTGAAGAGAGTAAAGGGTTAAAATATGATTTAAAAGGTGATGTCCAGGTGGCTATTTGTCACGCAATGCATAGCACATTGGACCTCTGAAAGTTGATGTCCAAAGTTATGTCTGAAGAGGGGAAGACTGGGAAATAAAGGAATG
The DNA here is from genome assembly GCF_027595985.1 of Sorex araneus. Taxonomy (NCBI): domain Eukaryota; kingdom Metazoa; phylum Chordata; class Mammalia; order Eulipotyphla; family Soricidae; genus Sorex; species Sorex araneus. The sequence continues at coordinate 244,294,827 of NC_073302.1, forward strand.
TCCCCACAGAAGAAACTTGAGGTTGAAAAGTGTCAGGATTTGATCTGTTTGAATGTTCTTGAATTGAGTTTATGGCAGTTTTTGTTCTTTTCAAGAAGCTAGCTTTGTCAGTGGGAAAACATTTAGAAGAAATTGAAGAGCTTTTGTTATTCATGACTTTGATTCACAAAGAGCTAAGATTGAACCATGTGTTGCCTCACAAATGTCTAACTTTTTTCTGACTTTCATGTCTTTGAGTCCTGTGGGGTTTGTTTTCCATTTTTAAATCTTGCTTCTCTTTTATATTTCATGCAGAGGGAGCTTTGCTGGGCATGCCTCTCCCTCCTGCCTGCCTTCACTCACCATTCTCAGCAGGCTGCAGCGAGCTCCCTTCCTGGGAAATAACACTGGAAGGGCTGGCCTGTCAGTTACTGGACATGCAGTCCACTTTACCTCTACTGTCATTGCATCAAGGCCTTTTTTTGCCTTAGACTTTTTTGATCCTTTCATGAAGAAACTAACTAGTAAGGGCTCCTGAATTTTACCTCACCCTGTCTGTCATAAGCATATTACTAGCTCTCTGACAATTGAACATGGTTTGATCCCTGGAACCTGTACATTTCATTTCATGGCAAACAGGACTTTGCAGATTGATTGAGACTATAGACCTTCAAAGAAGGTCCCCAAAGAGTTGTCCCTACTCTCCTACAAGAGTAATCGTGTGGGCCTGTTTCAGTATAACAAAACACTGTGGAATGGGTTGTTGATAGGCAACTAATTATTTCTCAGTTCTGGGGGTTGAGAAGTCACCATTTATCTGATGAGAGCCTGTTTCCTGGTTGATAGGTGGTGGTTTTCTGTATCCTTTTGTAGTGGAAGGGGCAAGAGTGCTGCATGGTGTCTCTGTGATAAGATCACTAGTTTTATTTGTGAGGGTTCCACCCTCATGACTCAGTCATCTCCCAAAGGCCCCATAACCCAGTATTGTTATGTTGAGCATTAGGTTTCAGTGGAAGTTTTGGAGGATGCAAGTGAATATTTTTTGAGGTTTTTGGGCCACCTCCAGCAGTGTTCAGGGGTTATTATTCTTGGCTCTGTTCAGGAGTCACTCCTGGCAGTCTCATGGGATGCTGAGGATAGAACCTGGGTCAGCCATGTGCGTGGCAGGTGTCCTACCTGCTGTATTACCTCTCTGGTCCAAATGAATATTTCGGGGGGAGGTTTGGATTATACTTGGCTATGTTCAGGGCTAACTCCTGCCTCTGTGTTTAGGCATTACTCCTAGCAGTGCTCAGGGTGCAAGGGATCAAATCTGGGTTATCTGAATGTAAAGGAAGTACTTTATCTGCTGTGCTTTCTTTCTTGTCAGAGTTGATTTTGTTTTATGTACCTACTGTATGCCAGATAGACATGGCCATGCCAGGATACCTCATTGTAGTGGTTCCCTCCCAAATCTAAATCATTTGTATAACATTTGTGTGAGTGCTTAGTGAATAGTTCTTTTGGTGGGAAGTTCCTTATTTTCCTTTAGGTATATTTAGGAAGCAATCTGTCATTTTGTTCTTTGATGTTGCTCAAAGAACAAAATCTCAGTGCTCATCTCAGAAGCTACTTGTTGCTCATTTGAAACCAGATAAGGATCTTCTGCCAGGTTGTAAGTCATTCAGGTAACTAAGCAAAATGTTTAGCTCCTCTGATAAATATTACTTGTTTTGGTTGCGAGATTTTGTCAATAAAGCAAACTTCACTGCACAAGCTCAATAAACAAGAAGAAGAAGATTGCTAAGGTCTGTACTAATTAGACAATTTTATGATGTTCTAATTCCCTTTTCTACAAAATTATTTTAGGAATTTACTTGCAGTTCATCCAACAAATGTTGATGAAGCACCTATGTGTTACACCATATGCGAATAGAATGTTGGTATGTACTGATAAATAAGAGCTGTTATCCGCCTTGGTGCTCATGATAGAGCTAGGGAGCTAGAATGACATTTAAGCAATCAAGCATATGAATAGATACAAATATGAATTGTCAACATAATGGAGAAAGAGGTGACCAATTGTTTAATGATTATCAGATATCAACTTTGTTTTGAAGTAAACAGATTTTTAAAAAAATTTTTATTTTATTGAATCACCGTGAAAAAATACAAAGCTTTCAGGTTTAAGTCTCAGTCATATAATGATTAAACCCCCATCCCTTCACCAGTGTACATGTTCCACCACCAAGAACCCCAATATACCCTGTTCCCACCCCCCCACCTAAGTAGCTAATGATCTTCACTTTATTCTCTCTATAACTTTGAATACATTCAATATTTCAACAGAGAACTCACTATTATTGTCTGGAATTTCCCCCCAACAGTCAGTCCTGCTGAAAAGGCATCATTTAATAATTTCATTGCTGAGAATGAAGACTGAATTTTGGATTTCTGATATTTTAGCCCAGTTCACAGTCTAGATGCATTTCTGTAAGAAGCCGCTCTGGGTGCCAAAATGGGTTAGAAGATCTCTCGGATCATAGTCTTTAGGAGCAGAGGGTCCGTTTTGCGCACGACAGCTTCGGATCTTATCTGGGCGGAGGGCGTGCTGGTAGCGCCCTCCCTCCCATGTCGCCTACAAGCAACGTCACTGCAAAACTCATACCTCTGGGTTGGGAGTCTTAGGAGGTGGCTCTCACCATCTAGATGTTGCCGCCGCCATTTTCCGTACAGAAAAACAGAGTGGAGAGGGAAAATCCCTCCCTGGGTGGCATGGGGTTGTAGCACAGCTCACAGTCTAGATGCATTTCTGTAAGAAGCTGCTCTGGGTGCCAAAATGGAAGTAAACAGATTTTATTTAGAGGTTTTTGAGGGAAGGAGGAAGGGATAAGTGGGAGAGAGAAGAGTAAGCGTAACACGCGTTCAAGAGAGAACGCGGGCTTCTCCAAGGGTGGAGAGAGCTCTACACACATCCTAGCACTAGATGCGAAAGCATGAAAGTACACATCTCAAGAGGGGAGATGTGGGCGACACATGTGCTCGGGCACTGCATGTGCTCGGCCACGTGGGCACAAACAGCACATGGGCTCAGGCAGCATATGTGCGCCCAGATATCAATTTTAATTCTCTTGAATTGAACATTGTCTTTGTACCAGGCACAATGCTGAATATTACAGGTTAGTGTAACAGTTTTGACAGTAGATCCATTTGGAGTTGTACCTGAATAGCACCTCTGTATTTCTCTGCAAACTCCAGTTTGCTTTTGATGACCTTGCTCCAATTTGATAGAGTCCTCGCTCTTTGATCCACTGTTCATGTTATTCTCTGTAACAGTGAGATAGGGCTCTCTGCTACTTGGTTGTTCAAGAACATAAAATTGACTTTGTGTGCTTATAAATTTGATCCAAAGGCAATCTCTAAATAGTAGTGGACTTTGAACCTCACGACTTGCTGCTGAACTGAGAGACTTGACGGAACCGAGGATGATGGTTGAACATCTATCATAAAATTGTAGACTTTGATCACAGGACACTTCCATTCCTTTAGTCAAAATATCAGGGTGCCCGCAAGGTCAACCTAAAGTCAACCTGCAGCAAACTATAAACTAAACTCCTGGATGTACTTGGATTTACCTAACTCTCTCACTACTGCACTTGACTAGTCTAAAAAAAAAAAAAAAACAAAATATCAGGTTGCCTTCTATGTGTCTGTTCTGTTGTGGGCACTGGAGTATATCAGTAAACAAAGCAGATTAATCTAGGTCTCATGGAATTTGTGTTCTGACCCAGTATAAACACCTTTCTTATTAACATTTTCAATACTAGGGAGCTTTGCTGGGAAACAGTTCATTTCTAAACAGCTCCAAGTATTTAAAAATTGATTAAGTTTATCCTAAATCTTTTCCCCTCTAGTTTTTACTCTCTAGTCTAAGGTTTTGTCTTTGAACCACTGTGTATATATCTACTCCCCTTTTCACATAGCAACTCTTTAAGTATGTAAATATAACTGTGTTCCTTTTAAGTATCCTATTTTGTCATTTGATATGTAGACTATGCATAGAACAGTTTCTAGATAAATGACTTTAAGAAGGTATTTGAAGGGTTGGAGAGAGAGTCCACTGGGCTGGACCATTACCTTGCATGTGGCTGACCTGGATTTGAATCCCAGCATCCCATACAGTCCCTTGAGCCCACCAGGAGTGATCCCTGAGCATGGACTTTGTAGCAAGCCCAGACTGAGCACCACTGGGTGTGACCCAAAAACCAAAACCAAAAAAAACAATAACATATTGGAACAATAGAAATGGTATACTATCTTGATTTTGCTTGTTGAAGCTATCTGTCCTTTACTTCTTAGAATCCTTGAGAGACAGGCTTCCTTTTTCTTTTTATTGTTTTGGAGACACATCTGGTAGGGCTTGAAGGTTATTCCTGACACAGTGTTTGTTCCCAGTTAATATAGGGGAACTTGCTTTGCTGGAACTTGAATCTGGGGCTCCAGCATGCAAACCATCTTCTCCACCCCTTCAAGTCCCCAGCAAGGTACAGGCATATTAGATAATCATCTCTTCACCCCTGGTTGAAATAAAAATGTATCCCTTGCTCAGTGTGTTATTTTTCATAATACTTTCACATGCATATAACAACTGGTGCTTATAATAATCCTGTCTGGCAAGTTGTCACTTGTCACTTCACATCCCGTTGATCTTCGAGTTGCTTGAGTGGGCGCCAGTAACGTCTCCATTCATCCCTGTCATGTGCTAGTGTAGCCCAATGGTGTCTGCTCGTTTCAGGCAAGTTATATAAATTTAACCAATGAGAAATTGAGGGGCAAAAATTGTCTTAACTGGGTACCACAGTGCAGGATGTGCATGTCTGTTTGTGTGTGTTTTAGCTGTACTTCTACATATCTCCTCTATTCCATGCTGTTTTCAAGTGGACAGTGTTGGGTTTTAGAATCGTCTTTCATTCGACAGAGTTGCAGGAAAAATAGTGACTTCAATTCCTCAAGGGTTCCCTTCTAAAAGAACTTAAGCAGGAATGGCCTCTGGTCACACTCACTATTCCTTACCACTCATGCTGTCTATCTTGGTCCTGCCTCTTCTCCTTCAGTTGCCCACCTTTCTATTCTCTAATCTTGTTTGCTCTTCTCTTCTGCTGATGCCCAGGCTTTAAACTTCCAGACTGCAAAGGAGGATTACTTCAGAGCTAAAGCGTCTCTGTCCTTGGTGGGAGCATGGGTTTAAACCTAAATGCCCCCATATATATTGAGGATGAGCAGTGATAAGTTTACCCCCTAAACTTCCAAACTGAAATGTATTTGGAAGGAATTGCTCCAGCGATAGATTATGTGTCCCCAGTCTGGAGGCGGTGATAAAAACTGTTGCAAAGGCAAATAGACGATATACACAGGAAAGCTGGAGTATTAGCTATGGACACAAATACCAATGGGTGATGCTTTTGTAATCACACTGCAAAAGCTGTTATTCCTGCATAGGAGTAGGAAGAACACCAGATCTGGTGAGAAGAATTGAGACATGAACTTCTTAGAGGTGGCAAAAACAAAGAACATCTCACCCCTGAATTTGTAAGGAAAAGAAATCTCTTCAGGCTAAAAGTAACTCAGATATTATTGCTGCTAAGCCTTTAATCAACAAAGAACATAACTGTACGAAGTAAATAACTCAGAGGAAATGGGATTTGTGCAAAAAATTTGCTTTAAAGCCACACTCTAATTAATCCCCAAATAATGAGTAGCTTTTTTGTGGAACACTTAGTCATCCTGAAAGAGTGCCAGAGGTTTATTCTCCGCAGATAAAATGAGCTAATTCGTCATTTGTTAAAACCCTTTTCTTATTTTTCACCATGACACCTAAGAGTCAAGGAATGGCTGTTTGCAAGGCTTGTTCCTTTTCCTTAGATGTAAAACTGCCTGCTGATTGAATTTCATACTGGGAATTTATTTTGTACACCTCTTTCCACAGAAGGACATTGGTGACCTAGAGCAAAAAGACATGCAATGGTGCAGTCCAGTCTAATTGCACAAACACTTGTCAAATGCCAGAGTCTTTAGCAGGATCTGAGAATACAGAGAAAATCTCTGCTGGGCCAGAGAGATTAGTACAGTAAGTAAGGCGCTTGCCTTGCTTGTGACTGACACCATTTCAAATTCCTGGCACCACATATAGACCCCTGAGTACCTCAGGAGTGACACAGAAACCAAAAAATAAGTAATTGAAATCAACTTAAGACAAAAAAAATAAGATCACTGCCATTTTAGGATCTTGAATTGGGCAGTGGTCATCGGGGGTATGGTGTTATGCTCTCTAGAATAGTTTCCACAAATGGAGAGTTATGCTCAGGGCACCAGAGGAGAAGAAATGACAGGGAAGGAAGTCCACGCTTCCCACTTGGGTGAGTAGGGTTGGCTTATGCTGTCAGATCTTGAAGGAGTGGTAGGTGGCTGGGTTGGGACAGGTATGGGGATGGGTTGATGATGAGATCACTATGCTTCAGAGTGATGAGTACACAGCAGCATTAGTTACCTTAGAGAGGAAAAGCTTATTGCAGGCAGAGAGAAGCAGCCCCCATCTGCATCATGAGCAATTGTCTTGCAATTGGTCTCAGTTGACTGACAACATAAAAGGCCCAGGGCCTAGAGGAACTTGATTGATGACTGCGGAATGCCAGTGTAGTTGAAAGGACAGTATGTGACTGCACACCCGAGCAATTGAATTTAAACTTTTTTTCCGAGTCACCAGTGGGAAATGAAGTCTGTATTAGTGCTTCTGGCTTGAAGCATTAGCTTTAAAAAGCCCTGGGTGAGTCAGGGTCCAAGCCCACATCTTGCATGCACGAAACCCAGGTTTAATGCCTGTGAACGCAAACAATAATTCAAAGACACATTATATTTTCCAGGTGGAATGGTGATAATGAAAAGTAGAAGTGTCCCAATATACGGTATCTTCACATTGATAGCAAAAAAAAGTTACCAGTGATTCTTCCACAGACAAACCTTTTTAAAATTTGAAAGAATACATATTTTTTAATGTCCCTCCTTCCACAAAAATCCTGTACTTCAGCTGTATAAACATATTTAATCTTCAGCTCACTCTAATGCTGGGTTTGGGATTGTTTTGCCCACACCACTAGGGAAATCAGCTAAAAAGTGCTGAGTATTTGTTCCTCCCCTCTCTAGAGCCCTCCTGTCAAAGGGGTGGGGTCCAACACTGCTCTATGGTGTAATAAATCCCTGGATTTAGTTCTTTCTTTCCCTCCCCTTTCCTGGGGTTACATTACTTCTTTGAAATACATTTGCTTTCATTTGTTTAGTATACTCCCAATTTCAGGAATTTTTTTCCTTTTCCATTTTTACTGATCCAACCTTTGAACAAGAAATTATGTAGTTTTGAAAGCCACATATATATCAAAAGATAGTCTCAAAGAAGCACATGTTCCCATTTCTCCCTGCCCCTTCCACTTTTAGGTTACCAGTCTCATTTCATTGCTTGTGAAATGAGCTTGTGAAATGAGTTACTTTGGTCCATTCTACTTTAAATACATATAGTGGTTAATATGTATTACTTTAAAAATGCACATATATTGTCTGTGCTTTTTTGTGAATATATTAAAAATATCTCTTGGAAATCAGTTCAAAGATTTCCTCAATCTTCTTTACAACTGATGGTGCTCTTTGTGTTACCAAATGCAAGATGCTTTAGGATATTGTCAAACAGTAGACTCAAGGAGTTGTGGAAAGCTCAGATTTATGACTTGCATGGTGTTAAGAGGTAGGGAGCTAACTCTCAAAGCTCTCTCTCCTGGGATGCGAAGAGGATTTTGCATTCTGCAGAAAAATAGAAGGGTGCACTAGAATTTATGATATTAGCTGGAAGTGCAGACACTGCACTTTCAATGACAGATCATGCTTCATCCATCACATGGTCCTTCATCCATCGCATGATTCTTCATACATCATGTGCTCACCAATAGCATCTCTGCTTGCTCTGTGGGGGTGTTTCCTGGTGGTGACACATCACTAGGTCAATTCACGATAACTCAGTATTTACTGAAATTGTGTCTAGGATTGAGTCTATCCTGTATGCGCTGGAACATCTGGGAGATATGGCCTGGTTGAAGGTTTTGGTAAATGAAGAGCTGAAAGAAATTTTTTAAAAAATATATAGTGCTTTGCTGTACAGTTGGAATAACCCACATTAAGACCTTGTGTGTCTATACCATCGTTTATGCAGCCAGTTCTCTTCCTTTGAAATTGGGTTCAAGGTTTCCAATATTTTGCAATTTCAAGAAAAGCTGTGATTGATAATCTCACGTATATGAATTTTGGTATTATTAGAGGGTAAATTTCCCCAAATGGGATTGTTGTTAGGTCTGTTTATGGACTTTTCAGTTTATTGTATGTTTTTTATATTCATGTGTCAATGCTACACTGTTTGAATATGGATACTCTGTAACATGTTTTAATATCTGCTTGGGCTTATTCTTTTTGGAATTCTTCCTTATGAGTATTTTCTTTTTTTAAATTTTTTAATTTTTTAAAAATTCTTTTATTAATTCACCATATACAATGCTCAAACACCCATCCCTTCACCAGTGCACATATTCCACCACCAAGAATGACGATATACCTCCCCCTTTCCCCCACATGAGTATTTTCTTAACTATTCTTGTACTTGTTTTTTTCCTGCGAGTTTTAGGATTATCTCCTATTATACATTTAATTCTTGATTTTGGTTATACCTGAGCAAGCTCTGGGAACCACTGATGGAAACTACTTCTAGAGACCACCTTTCCACTGCCCCCCAAAAAATAACTACAGTAGTGAAAACTCATTACAGTTGGTATATGTATTGGCTTGCAGATATGTTGGAGCATTAGAATACTAATTCTTTTTTTAAAAAAAATTTAAAATTTTATTGAATCACCATGATATAGTTATAAGCTTTCATGTTTGGGTTACAATTTCACATTGGTTAAACACCCATCCCTCCACCAGTGCACATTCCCCACCACCAATATCCCGGGTATATCCCCCCTTTCTCACCCTCCCCCCTGCCTCTGTGGCAGACAATATTCCCCATACTCTCTCTATACTTTTGGGCATTATGTCTTGCAGCCCAGACACTGATAGGTCATCATGTTTGGTCCATTATCTACTTTCGGCATGCATCTCCCATCCCAACTGGTTCCTTCAGCCATCATTTTCTTAGTGATCCCTTCTCTATTCCATCTGTCTTCTCCCCTCCGCTCATGAAACAGTCTTCCAGCTATGGGGCAATCCCCCTGGCCCCTGTATCTACCGTATCTACCGTCCTTGGGTGTCAGCCTCATGCGATGCTACCCTACACTCCACAAATGAGTGCAGTCCCTCTATGTCTGTCCCTCTCTTTCTGACTCATTTCACTTAGCATGATACTCTCCATGTTTATCCATGTATAAGCAAATTTCATGACTTCATCTCTCCTAACAGCTGCATAGTAGAATACTAATTCTTTTTTTATTTTCTTTTTGGGTCACACCCGGTGATGCACAGGGGTTACTCCTGGCTTTGCACTTAGGAATTACTCCTGGCGGTGCTCAGGGGACCATATGGGATGCTGGGATTCAAACTTGGGTTGGCCGTGTGCAAGGCAAATGCCCTACCCGCTATGCTATCACTCCAGCCCCAAGAATACTAATTCTTAACCTCATCTGCACAGATGAATACTGATAGACAGGGATTGCCATTAAATCAGAATCTCTGAGGTGGCAGCCACATCTATGGTTCTCTTCTCTTTTCTATTTCCACAACACCCTAGGTTAACATCTACCATAGTCCTGTTGAACAATCAGTGGGTAAATACCAACATTCATTTTTCATGGTTCTGGAGGCCAGGAAATCTAGAAGATGCTGGCAGCCTCCAAGGCGCTGCTTCTGGGCTCCTGGTCTTTCCTTGTCTTGACAGGCAGGAAGGCAAGCTGTTTAGGATTGGAATTTGGAGATGATCCTAATTTTCTGTTCCTAATGCAATCACAAGAGCAAACAGGCTATCTGACCACCACGTAACCACAGCGATCGCATTTTAAGGTAAACCTTCAATGTTTTGTTAGTGGTCTTCATTCAAAAGGTAGTTTTTCTTCTTTTGTTTCACTGCAATGTAGAGAATTAAAGATAAAGAGACATAGGGAAAAGGAATGAGTGTTTTGAATTTAAAATAATAGTGGAGATCATTTCCAAGAATGTGTTCTCTTCAGTAGATCTTTAGCAGGAATATGCAAACTGCGTTGTGCCAGGGGGATTACAAAACCACTTCTCTGATTGTCTTTTCATGAAGCAAAGCCTCAGGATGAGCAGATGGTTTGAGCCAGCCCTTTAGATTGTGTCACCTAATTAACACACAAATGTAATTTTGTGTGACAGTATCCCTTTCCATGGATCACTGTTTCTCCTCCTGTGTAGGAAATTGCTGTCCACATCGTTTATTATTCTCTCCATTTCTCGAAGAAAACGCCTAATTTGAAAGACATTTTTTTTTTAGTTTGTGTCTAAAAGCCCTCTGGTGACCTTTTTGCTTGCCAACAGAAGAACTATTTCCTGACCAGAATCAGCAATCAACTTCTTTACAATCGATTTGGCTTAAGGTCAGTGCTGGCCTATAACAGTAGAACATCTTCAAAAAGCATAGCTTAAAAAAAATGGAAATAACGTATAATATTGCAAGTGAACTATCACATCCCAGAGAAAGCAATTCAGTTTCTGATGTTTTAAAGCACGAGCCAGTGGTGTGATGCAGTTTTTAAAGAAAGCCAGGCCCAGTGGAGCAGTAGTACAGTAGTAGGGTTCTTGCCTTGCATGTGGCTAACCTGAGTTCATTCCCCAGCAACATGTGATCCCCCGAGGCCAAGAATAGTGACCCCTGAACACAGAGCCGGAGTAAGTCCTGAGCACCACTGGGTGTGGCCTCAAACCAAAATTAACAAAAGTAAGCCAGGGCCACATCCCATTGTTGCAGCAGATCTGACTAGCTTCAGTTTTCTTCAGGTGGACTGTATGCACCAGGAAACTTCAGTGTTACATCTCTTAATTTACCCTGCTTATAGGTGAGTCTTTGCAGGCTGACTCTAATGGAAGCAGCAACATCAGTAGCAATCCTAGTCCCTCAGCAATGACAACTGCCCAAACTGCAAGAACTATGGCTTTACCACACCCCTACACAGTGATCTAGACCAATTGAAAGTCTAGGTTATTTGGCCCTTTGCTTATCTTGTATTATTATTTACTTTCATTCTCATCGAGAAACTTCACCAATAATGCTAACAAATTAAAAGACGGTGTCGAGATGTTAAGAGGCCTACACAAAATAGCTTGTTGGGAGTATTATATGTGTACAGCTGGGCATAAACAAATTATACCCAAATTATTAGGGCAGGTGTGAGGACCACTGCAATTTCTCTAAAATGTATTCATTACAAAGACAGGCTGTTCTGTTTCATTTCAGAAGTAGTAAGTACAGTGGAAATTGAACCTGCAAGTAATGGTGGGAATACATGAATTAGTAACTAGCTCTTTGCCACTTCAACGCATTAAGTGAGAAGATAGATGAGATCATTTGCACAAATCTTGGAAAAAAGTTTCCTGTGCTGTGTGGGTTTTGATACTTCTCACGGGAGCCCCATGTTTTTCCTGAGAATAAAGAGAATGTCCATGGGCTGGAGCAATAGTACAGTGGTTCAAAGCACCTGCCTTGCAGGCGGCTGATTTGGTTTGATCCGTAGCACCCCATATGGTCCCCCAGACTCCTCCAGAGTGATCCCTGAGGGCAGAGCTAAGAGTCCGCCCTAAATGCTGATGGGTGTTCCCTGCACACACACCCCCATCTCACCATGCCTGCCCCTGTAACAAAGAGACTGTCCTTGCATTTCCTTTTGAAAACGACTTGAGCCTTTTTATATCATAAAATATGGACTAAAATTTTAGGTGGCAGATAAATTATTTGTTTACCAAAGGATCAATGATTCAATAAAAAGTCAGTTACCTGGACATTTTTGTTTATATATTTATATTTATAAAATAGTACTGTAATTTTGCAATCATAGGCACACACATTCTAATTTCCAGAAGTTACTGTAGATGGAGCACTTGCTCTGGTCTTTATTCATCCTCAGAGATGAAAGGGTCTGTGACAGCAGATGCTGGTGTGAGTGAGACACCAGTTTTTCTTTCTATGTTGGGATTCCTGAGCTAAAATCTGTCAAACCAATACATTTTAAGAATGGCCTTCTTAAAAAGACCTCTTTCTAATGTGCTGGCAAGCTGTGTTCATTGTCATTTTTCTGTTGCTTTTGTTTACTGAAAATACCATCTTGATATGGATAACAGGAAACTAACCTCAAGGTTCAAGTTGTTAAATCAGTTTTAGAATGATGCATGTTTGAGGTAGTTTGGGATTTCCTAAAACAAAAATTGTTATTTTTGTCTTCCCTGGTAACTAGAAATTCCCTTAGTAGTCTAATAAGCTTTTTTGTTTTTCTTTGTTTCTTTGTTTTAAGGTTATAACCAGCAGTATTCAGGGCTTACTCTTGGCCCTGTTCTCAGGGGTCACTCCTGGTGGGCATGGGGGAACCAAATGGTCTGGCCTCATGCAAGACAAGTACTATGTTTGCTATACAACAATGATTATTTTTATCTGCTCTATAAAATAGGATTTGTTCAGGTGTCTGAAGAAGATTAAACTCTGGGTATTTTTCTTCTTATTAATTTATTTTGCTATAAAAAGGTCATGCCAGCTGACCGAAAGCTTGCATTTGGTAGACTGGGAGCACCTGTAAGGGCAATTAGAGGCCCCCCCCACCAAGCCTCCGTCCCTCTCGAAGAGCCTGGCAAGCTACCGAGGTTATCCTGCCCATATGGCAGAGACTGGTAAGCTACCTGTGGCATACTCGATATGCCAAAAAACAGTAACAACAATGGGCCTCATTCCCCTGACCCTGAAAGAGCCCCCAATACGGCAGCATTGGGAAGGAAGAGTAAGGAGAGGCTGATAAAATCTCAGGACCAAACTAGGCTGCTAAAATGAAGAACTAAAATGACTGTCTGTACTTTCAACGCACGTATCCTGGCATTGGAAGCATCCATTGAGGAGTTGATGGTGCAGTGCAGGAGACCAAGTATATTGGACTGGCTGAAATGAGAAGGCATCAATCACATCATGCTGTTTTTGACACTGGAAAACTGTTCCTCGGAACATCTGACAGTAGAGGCGTCGGTGGTGTCAGTGGCCTCATCAACACGAACTTGGCCATGAACCTCCATTTGTTCAAGTGCCTAACAACCTGAATCGGATACTTACGTTTGAATAGATGTGGCTCATTGCCGGCAGTTTCTATCTTCATCATCTATGCACCAACATCCAATTATGATGAAGAAGAGATTGAGAAGTTCTACATGGAGTTGGAGAAGTTCTATAAAGAAGACCACACCTTTAACAAGGTAATTGTTAGTGATTTTAATGCCAAGATAGGACCAAGAAGGTCGCCCAAAGAACTACACATCAGGACCCATGGCTTAGAATGGAATGAACAGGGTGGGAGACTGTCTGAGTTCATCATGTTGACCAAGACCATCCATAGTAACTCGCAGTTCTAGAAGGCCGAATCTAAACGTTAGACATGGGAGTCTCCCGGTGGACAGTTTCACAATGAAATTGACCGCATCATATTCAATCGACGGTTTTGCCTGACTGATGCCATTTTTGTCCCCAAATTCCAGTGAGATCAGACTGCCGTCTCCTTCATATGAAATTTTACTTCACGAAGCGGGGAGAAAAGGCTGCAAAGTTTAAGAAGAGAACTCCCAGAAAGACTACCAACTGGAAGCTCTTTGTCACTATTGCGGCAATATGGGAAGATACCATCATTGACAACATTGACAAGGAATATGACTGACTGATTCAGCACCTCCGTGATTATGTGAGGAATGCCAAGAGAGAGAGAAAGCCACATAAAGATGCCTGTCTTCAGAAACTATTGAGCTCATTTGCCAACATGGTTTGGCATGAGCCTCAGGCAACCACAAGCTAATGTCTGAGTTCGCAAAGCTGTGCAGAGAAGCGATAAAGGAAGATCTCAAAGAGAGAAGAGCAGCAGTGTTGACTGATGTGCCAGAAGTCAGGGAAAGTATTTGCAATGCCCGCCTGTCCTTCTCCAACTACAAGAACAAGATGACTGCCCTTCGACGTCCTGATGGATCTATCACATCTTCCAGAAGGGCAATGGAAAAGGTTATTCATGACTTCTACTTGGATCTCTTTGAAAGCCACGTCCACCTGCCCACATACCAAATTCTGCAAGATGGATATGTCGTTCCCAGCATTCTCCCTTCTGAAATCTGACACACCATTTCATCAATAAAGAAGCATACAGCACCCGGTTCAGACAAGGTCAGACCCGAACACCTGAAGAATCTGCTGTCAGTGCTAGTCAATACACTGGCTCGGATCTTCACACACTACCTGTCTGAATGCGAGGTTCCATCCCAATGGAAAACCAGCAGGACCATTCTGTTGTATAAGAAGGGAGACATCCACAACATTGGCAACTATCAGCCGGTCTGCCTGCTGTCCGTTTGTCTACAAGTTGTTCACTTGAGTCATCCTGAATAGGATTGGTAGCACATTAGATGAAGGACAACCATGAAAACAAGCCAGGTTCTGAAAAGGACTTAGCATGATCGAGCATATCCACATGGTGACCAAGCTCATTGAAGTTTCGAGAGAGTTCAAGAGGCTACTCTGTCTAACATTCATAGATTTAAAGAAGTTTTTGATTCTGTTGAGACTGAAGTGGTCATCGAAGTCCTAGCTAAATAGAGCATTCAAACTCAGTACATCAGGATCCTCCTTGAGCTGTATTAGGGATTCACCACCAGGATCTCACCATTTTACAAGGAAGTAATCATCAACATGAAGAGAGGGGTTTTGGCAGGGCGATAACATTTCACCGAAACTCTTCAGTGCCACTGTCGAGAACATCATGCGACGACTGGAATGGGAAGGAATGGGAGTGAAGATAGATGGGCGCCAACTATACCACCTCCACTTCACTAATAACATCATTCTAATAACATCAACCATTAGCCAAGTAGCACAAATGCTGGCCGACTTCGACCACGAGTGTGGAAAGGTCGGTCTGCAGCTGAATCTCACGAAGACAGTGTTCATGGGAAACGGACTAGTTACTGACATTCCATTTGCGTTCAACGGAACAAACATTTCTGAATGCAGCAGCTATGTGTACCTGGGTTGAGAACTCTACATGACGATCGACTTGGTGCCAAAACTGTGCAGGAGGAAGAGAGCAGCATGAAACACCTTCAAGAGCATCGAAGAAGTGGTTAAGAGGACAAAGAACCTCCGGCTCTGGGCATATCTTTTTGACTCCTCTGTTCTTCCTGGTCTAACATACGCCTCAGAGACCTGCGCCCTATGAAAATAGGATGAGAATGCTATTTCGGTCACCCAAGGAGGAAGCAAAAGAGCTATGCTTGGAGTATCATGTTTCACTCAAGTGAGAGAAGGAATCCAGAGTTCCGACCTCCGAAGACAATCAAGATCAGGGACACTGTCTCGTTTGCCAAGGCTTCTAAAATCAGATGGGCTGGGCACATAATGCGATTTGGAGATGACTGCTGGACTAGAGCTGTTACCAACTGGATTCCATGGGACGTCAAAAGAATGCGTGGCCGCCCACCTACGAGATGGTTGGACTTCTTTGTCAATACCCTGAAGAAACGGTTTGATGATTTTTCTGTTCCTGAAGCAAGCAGATGCCATTGGGCTACACTAGCACATGACAGGGATGAGTAGAGATGTTACTGGTGCCTGCTTGAGCAAATCCATGAGCAATGGGACAACAGGTGATACAGGGAATAAATAAGGTGATTAACACATTTTATGTATTTATTTTAGTTGAATCACTGTGAGATATACAAAATTCTTTAGGATTGAGTTTCAGTCATACAATATTCCAATACCCCTCGCTTTACCAGCTCACATTTTCCACCGCCAGTACCCTCAGTTTTCCTTCCATCCACCTTCCTCTACCATGCCCCCACATACTGCCTCAATGGCAGACACATCTCTCTCTCTCTCTCTCTCTCTCTTATTTTTAATTTAGGCTATGCTTTGCAATACTTTACTGAAAGGTCATTGTCCTTCACTTTATCTACTTTCAGCACTCAGTTTTTGTCCAAGTGATCATTTCCAGTCATCATTATCATAGTGGTCCTTTCTCTGTCCTAACTGCACTCCCCTCCCCCTCTGTGACAAGCTTCCTACAATGGACCATGACATTATCCATGTCCATCCAGTTATAAGCAAATTTCATGACTTAATTTTTCTTACTAGTTGTGTAATATTCTGTTGTGTAGATATATTACAGTTTCTTTATCCTCTCGTCTATTCTTGGGCATTTAGCTTGTTTTCAGATTCAGGCTATTGTGAATAGTGTTGCAATGAATGTAGGGTGTAAATGACTTTTTGCACTGTGTTTTTGGGCCACTATGGATATTTCCAGGGGCAGTATTGCTGTGTTGTATGGAAGCTCAATTTCTCATTTTTTGAGGAATGTCCATATTATTTTCTAGAAAGAATGGATGAGCTGGCATTCCCAACAATAATGAATAAGAATTCCTTTCTCCCTGCATCCATGCCATTGCTGCTTGTTCTTTTTGATTCGTACTAGTCTCCATGGTGTGAGATTATATCTCATTGTTGTTCTGATCTGCATCTTGCGATGATTGGACTTAAAACACATTTAAAAAAATTTTAATGAATCACCATGGGGTACAGTTACAGACTTACAAATTTTCATGCTTACATTTCAGTCATATAATGATCAAGTACCCATCCCTCCACCAGTGCCCATTCTTCACCACCAGTGTTCCCAGTATCCCTCCCATCACCCCATTCTCCCTGCCCTTCCCCTCCTCCGTTTCTGTAACAGGTACATTCCCTTTTACTCTCTCTCTCCTTTAGGGTGTTGTGGTCTGCAACGCAAGTATTGAATGAACATCATGTTCGGTCTATAGTCTACTTTCGGCACGCATTTCCCATGCTGAGTGGGCCCAAAAACACCCTTTACTTCTCTAGCTGAGCTGCTCCCCCCCAATGTGAGGCTGGCTTCCAAGCCATGGAGCAAACCTACTGGTCCTTATCTCTACTACCCTTGGGTCTTAGTTTCCTATCCTGTTGCTTTGTATTCCACAAATGAGTGCAATCTTTGTATGTCTGTCCCTTTCTTCCTGACTCATTTCAGTTAACATGATACCTTCCATGTTGATTCACTTATATGCAAATTTTATGACTTCGTCTTCTCTAATAGCTGCATAGTATTCCATTGTGTACATGTACCAAAGTTTCTTTAACCAGTCTTCTGTTCTTGGGCACTCAGGTTTTTTCCAGATTCTGGCTATTGTAAACAGTGCTGCGATGAACATACAAACGTAGATGTCATTTCTACTACACTTTTTTGCCTCTCTGGGATATATTCCCAGAAGTGGCATTGTTGGGTCAAATGGGAGCCCAATTTCTAATTTTTTGAAAAGCGTCCATACTGACATTATGTTTTGCAATACAGATACTGAGAGGTTATCATATTTGGTCCTTTATCTACTTTCAGCACATATCTCCCATCTCAAACAATTCCTCCAACCATCATTGACTTAGTGATCCCGTCTCTATTCCAGCTGCCTACTCCCTGAGCTCATGAGGCAGACTTCCAACTATGGAGCAATATTCCTGGCTCTTGTGTCTACTGTCCTTGAATGTCAGTCTCATATTGTGTTATTTTATAGTACACAAGTGAGTGCAGTCATTCTATGTCTGTCCCTCTCTTTCTGACATTTCACTTAGCATGATGCTTTCCATGACCATCCACTTATAAGCAATTTTCAAATTTTCAAACAACTGTATAGTATTCCCCTGGGGTTGTTCACAGATTATGGCTATTATGAACAGTGTGAAGACTTACACATTTTTAAAAAGAAAGTTGTCATAATTTTTTCTTCCCTGCCCTTTGTGGCTGCTGTGATGGTTGGAGGTCACATGCACACTTAGTGGCGTGGCTCCCATACTTGTCCATGGTGCTGCCTCTGGCATGTGTGCTTCAGTTGTGTTGCTTGCATATGTGCTCGCTGCTCACTGCTCGCTGCTCCTTCAGTTCCTTTGTGATCCCTGTGCATATTCTGCCTATAGTGCTGGCCAGGAGTGTCTATGATGTTGCACTCCTGGTCTCAAAGCTCACACATCTTTAGTTGCCATGCCTGCTGGTGTGGTACATGTTTTAGTTGAGATGCTTGAACATACCTGGATCCCTCCCTCTGTTTTGGTGCTAGGTACCAGTCAGCAGAACTGCCAGGACTGTGCTTGGTGCATGTGGACACACCAGGGACTGAACTCATGATCTTGTGTTTGCA
Organism: Sorex araneus; assembly: GCF_027595985.1. Classification (NCBI taxonomy): domain Eukaryota; kingdom Metazoa; phylum Chordata; class Mammalia; order Eulipotyphla; family Soricidae; genus Sorex; species Sorex araneus. The sequence continues at coordinate 244,313,259 of NC_073302.1, forward strand.
AGATCGGGATTTTTAGCCACTGGGCAATCTTCTGGGTTTTAGAAAACACGTTTTGAATGCATGAGTCACCCCAGAGATAGACCATGAGTTAGCAGCAGGTTACATAACAAAGAACATCCTCTGATTCAATACAGACAAGGAAGGCTCTCTTGGTCCTCCTGTAGTTGTTTGGTTTCAAATAAGTTTAGTAGCATTCTGCACAGGTACCAGGTGCTATTCATGTGTTTTCGTGCTTTATCTTTGCAATGTCACCATGAGGTGGGTGGTGATATTTGCACTTTGCAGATGAGGAAACTGGCTTTGGAAAGTTACATAATTTGTGAAACATCACATTTCTGGAGGGACAGAGCATCTAACCTTGAAGGTGAGTTTTCTCTGCCTCCCACCCCAGTTTCTACTCATAGTCAAAGGATCCTTTAAATTAAGCATCATGGTGGACACCCATCAAGTTGTTGTCTACTATTTTTCTTCTAGTTTCTTCTTTCCTATCTGTCCACACATCGTGGCAGAAGTTGCTATGTTTGTAAGAATCCTGACCCCCCAAGCCTAGCTTGTTTGCTCTGGGGCATTTGATCTCAAATACTCGGTCTTTTCCTTGAGAGTGCTGAAAGTCGGTAAAGTGATATGCATGATAACCTTTCAGTAGAACTATTGCAAACCACAGTGCCTAAAAAGAAAGAGGGGAGAGAGAAGAGAGGAGAGAGAGAGAGAGAGAGAGAGAGAGAGAGAGAGAGAGAGAAGAGAGAGAGAGAGAAAGGAGGGAAAGGACACACAGAGAAAGAAAGAGAGAGGGAGGGGATAAAGAGGGAGGGAGAGAGGAGAGATACCAGGCTCTCAAATGTTACTTATGCTAAGCCCCATTTAGACTATTCCTCCCCTGTCATTTCAGACCTTTCTAAACTTGGAATTTGAAACCAATCTGGAATTTCCTGGTTAGCACTCTAGTGAGGTAATAAGCAGGACAAGATCTGCTAATGCAGAAGGAGAATCACTTTGTCTGAAACAACCTTTCATTTGTTTTGCAAATTGCTTTGTCCCAGCTCTGCCAGAGTATTATAAAGTTTGCATCTCTCTTCTTGGTGCTCCTGGCTTTGCACAGCTCACTGGGATGCTACTCACTGTGTGAGCTCTCAGGCAAGTCAGTCAAATCTCAACTAAAGTGACATCCCTGAGGGATTTAAAAAGAGGGCCTCTAGTTTGGGGGGAGAGCTAATGAGGGCAAAACAGGGGTAAGGCCCATCTCTGTTACCACATGAACCCCTGGTACACCACTGGGTATAGCTGTGGTGGCTCCCAGCATCCTCTTGGAGGGAGAGAAAAGTCTATTTGGCAGATTTACTGTTATTGTTGGTCAGTACGCAGGCAATAATACATTCCTAGGAGGGGTGGAAACTGCAATCAAATTGGATATCAAGTCTAGGTTTTGTGACAAAAGCTTGGAATAAATGGCTCCAGTTGGAGTATGTTATCTTTCAAAAACTTTATCTTTTCAGTTTGGGGGGCCATACCTGACAGCATTAAGGGGCTACTCCTGGCTCTGTGCTTGGGGAACCATGAAGTGCCAAAAATCAAACCTCGGCTTCCTATGTACCAAGCATGCTTTGCAGTTTCTCAATGTGTTGAGCAATCTCTCCGACATGCGTTTCCTTTTTTCTTTTCAATACAAGTAAGCTTCACTTAGATTCTTTTTTGAAGATTTTTAATTTCCTTACAACAAATAAAGTTCATTTTCAGGGGGCATCTGCAGAAGTTCTAGGAGAGAATGAGGGCCATTCTTGGTGACACTCACACCAGCTGAGTGGACCTAATGGCTTCAGTGCCTGGACCCCATGGCACCAAGTTGCTTTGGGTATTGTGGTGCTGGGGCTATTCAAGATGACATCTTGATTTGCATTTCCTGATAATCCATGATGATGTTAAACAAGTAAAATTCTTAAACTTCATATTAATTGAATAATATAGTATGCACTTTGGTGTCTGACCTCTTTTCATTGATTATTATATCTATCCATATTGTTGAAAGTTTATTCTTTTTTAAAAGTAGTTTATTGGGCCAGAGCGATAGCACAGCGGGTAGGGCATTTGCCTTGCACGCGGCCAACCCGGGTTCGATCCCCGGCATCCCATATGGTCCCCCAAGCACTGCCAGGAGTAATTCCTGAGTGCAAAGCCAGGAGTAACCCCTGAGCATCGCTGGGTGTGACCCAAAAAGCAAAAAGAAAAAAAAAGTTTATTATTTTAATTGCAATATAATGATACGTGGCTATTTCATAGTTCATGTATTGTATTGTTGATATACATTTGGATTGTGTCCAGTTTTTGCCAATTATGAGTTATACCTTTTGGAGGAGATACATGCATACACTTTTCTTGGGTATAGACATTGCAGTAGACTTGCTAAGTCATGGGGTGTAAATGGAAAACAGATTCCCCTGCTTCTTATGTGTTGAAAAACCCTAGTTCTGTGTTTCTCCCCTGAGAATCTCCTTAATATTCACGCAGCATATTTCACTTCCAATCACCAAATGTGTAGAAGTTTGTCTCACACTGAAGCTCTGTGATCCCAGTGTGGTGTGCTGCCCTTTGGCTCAATTCTACTGTTACCCTCCTGGGAGGGTGTCAAGTCCCTCAGTCCCAGAAGACTGCTTTATCTACACACTCCGGATGCCAGAGCCAACCAGCTACAGAGAGAAGGTTGTGGTGACTTTATCCATTGGATTATCTAGAATGGCTTACAGGGCTCGGGGAAACATGTTTGTACATTGACCATTTTATTAAAGGATATGATAAAGGACGCAGATGAATAGTCAAATGGAGAGATGGAGAGACACATAGGATGAAGTCTGCAAGTGTCTCAGGAGCTTTTACCCTTTGGCATTGGGGCATATCATTCACTCCAAATAGCTGTATTTGTCTACCTGAAAGATTGAGAACACTCGGCTACTGGGATCCTACAGAGACTTCCTCACATTGGCATGATTGACTATTAACTTCATTTACAGTGCTCTTTTCTGTTCTCTGGAGAAATAATGGGTGCTAGTGGGCATTGGGGGGAGTGGCACTGAGAGTTCCAAGCTTTGAATCATGACATGGTCTTTCTGGCAACCAGTACCCATTCGAGAGTCCATCCAGAGTTATGTCAGTAATATAAAAAGATACTCCTAGTATTATCATTTAAGAGTTTACATGGCAACTTAAAGAAATACAGGAACTCTGTGTCAGGAACAGGATGCAGAGACCAAGATTTGTTTTTTATTAACTGTCAAGTGGTAAGCATGTGTTTAGCTTTATTAGAATGAATCAGTTTCTTCAAGCCTCATCTGACTGAACCTTGGACAAAACCTTTGCCTCAATGTGTCAAAACCTTCAGCTTCCTCCCGACACTAGTGAGGTTGGAGAGAAGACAGAAGGGAAGCAATTCCATGAACAGTAGCTTATCTGGAATGTCTCTGGGAACTAAATGGGGTTTCAGGGGCAACCCTGGCCCCCACAGATTCCACCATAGGTTAGGCTCGGGGAGCCAGTGACTCCTTCTCTTTGGGAGAAGGCCCAGACCAAGGGGAAAAATGTATTCCATCTAGTACTGGCTGGGAAAGGGCCTCAAGAGCTCATTCTAAGTGCAGTGTGGGAGGTGATGAAGCCACGGATATTGCTGTGATTTTGGATGAACATACGGGGGCATTGCTAATTTTGGCAGTAAATCCTGAGAGAGATGAACTTTTACCTGAGACTCTGAAGGCTGAATCTTGCTTTTGAAGCTCCAACAGGTTACTATCACCTGCTCCACTGCTTTCTTCACACTTCCTCTCAATGATACTTTAATTCTGATGATGACATGTCTGGTAAACTCTAGAATGGACATTTGTTCTGATGCTTTAGTTTTCACAGTTACCATAATTTCTTTTTTGAACAAGATATTTTAGCTTTTTTTTCCATTGCACATATTTACTTTCCCAACTGTTCGCATTTGTGAAACAGAAGCTTTACAAAGTTCCTCAGAATTTGTAATGGCTAACACTTTTAAAAATGAGCTGGGTTTTATAAGTCAAGCTGACAAGACACAGTTTCTCAGATAAATTAAGTCCCTAGTTTTGCTTTTGCCTGAATAATTTGTGCCTTAAATTATTTTGCTCTTTACATCAATTTACTCTGTACCATCTACCAGAAAGGTGGAGGGTTCCTAGTTCATTTTTATTCCTTTAGGAAAAGACACCCACACTAAATTTTTCCAGACAAATGGACATGAAGGTAAACTTAAAAGATGATTCTATAACTAGTTCAAAATCAGAACCTTTGTTTTTTTCTTACTAGGATCATTAAACAATTATCAGTATTGTACTATAGAGCTTCGCTCCTTATTCCGTGTATTATAGTCAGAATTTGGGTCCAAACCCTTCATTTGCTATATGTTAACACCATACATAGGCAAGTCTCCAAACATAAGTTTCCCCATCTGAGAAATTTCGAGAAAGCCTATATTGGGTAGTCATTTTTGTTTCTCAGTAACAATGAAGAGTTTGATGAGTATACACAATTGTTTTCATTGAATGTCAGTAACTGTCATTTTAATGTTGATGAAATCTATGCACATTCAATAGAATTACTTCAGAAAGCTGTGTATTGGTATACCAGGTCCAGTCAGCCTCCATCAAGTCATACCTATGGTCCAAGGTTTGGGGTTAGGGTTTAAACCTATGGATCTTGTTTTGTTTTTTTTTTTTTTTTTGCTTTTTGGGTCACACCTGGCGATGCACAGGGGTTACTCCTGGCTCTGCACTCAGGAATTACCCCTGGCCGTGCTCAGGGGACCATATGGGATGCTGGGATTTGAACCCGGGTCGGCCGTGTGCAAGGCAAACGCCCTACCCGCTGTGCTATCTCTCCAGCCCAAACCTATGGATCTTGGAGGAAAATAGTTAAACCCCTAACACTTCTTTGGGTGGAAGCTCTGGCAACACAGTCACAGTCAAATAAGAATGACACAATAAAGTAGTATTTCCAATATATAATAATAATAATAATAATTGACATAATAGCATATAAGCTAAGGATCATTGGCCAGAATGTGTCAAAGAAATGGAAAATAACATTTTTAGAGCTGGAAAGGACCTTAGAGACTGACTGGATATTTGCTTTCTTCTAGGAAAACCAGAGGTTGAGATAAATTAGTATTTTTGTCCAAGGTCACAGACTAAGAAGGAACTGGATCCCAGACACCCTTCGCCCAGTGATCTTTCCCCCACAACAGTCTGTCTTCTAAATTCTACTTGGGGGTTGGGGATTTGGGATTGGGGTGTTGGGGCACACCCAGTTTAGGGCTTATTCCTGACTCTGTGCTTCTAATCCTCTGATCCCAGTGATCCAGGGATCACTCCTGGTGTTGCTTGGGGGACCATATGTATTGGGGACCAATCCTACCTTATCCCCATGCAAGGAAGGCCCCCTTAACCTTGTACTACCTCCTAGCCCTTTTGTTCTATGTTAACAACTGGGTTATTTCTAGTCCCCAAAGCAGTTTCGCATGTACACAAATCCCAAGCCCTGCTTCTAATTCTCTAAGACTACCCCAACCCCCGATTTACTGCTGCCACACGCAGTTTCAGGCAGAGGAACCCTTAGTCTATGAGTCAGACTGAAGACAGCTAGGGTCTCTGGCAGCCACAGCTAAACTTGAGGTTGCTGTGTGCTTTGAGAATTTGGCTCTTAGTCCAGGCCCTGGATCTCTGGAAAATTCAGTACCAGTTCCTGGAAGTGACTGCCAGCCCTTCTGGTGAAAGGAGAGAAAACCCCGGAAAAATAAGCAGCTGTCTTTCTCTGCTGGGGAAGAATATAAATAGAGAGAATTTCTACAGGAACATTTAGAAAAAAAAATCTTTATGCAATTCTCTCCTGCTGAGACAAGGTTCCTAGAACTGAGCTCAGATATTTTTCACTTGAAGAGAGACAGAAAGCTCTGGTCTCTTCAAGGAGAGGTCACCTTCCCCTAAGCCAAGTAGGGATAAGATTCCGAGTGGGTATTCTGGAAGTGTTTCAGGGAGAAGTGCACAACTCTGATTCTGGAGGTACTGTGTTAGAACATTTCATTATTATTTTAATGTTGATAGCTTAAGGATCTGTGATAATAGAATGGCTTCTATATATGTTCACCTCGACGAGGACATTAACTACAAAAACAAAGCAGGTCCCTAATCATTCATTCCTTCTTGCCTCTTTGCAGTACTCTTTGGCCCTTTTCCATCATATATTGATCCAAAGGGAGAGTCCTGCTTGAACTCTTTCTATTGCTTTTACACACTTTTCTAGGCATAATTGAGAATACAGTTTAAATGCACTCTAACTTGATTTCCATTCATAGATTCTTGCCTTTGTGGACAAGATGATCTGATGATAAATGCTGGGAAGTTTGGTGGGTCTTTTCTGGAGGGGAATCCCTCTTAGGCATCAGCTCAGCCTCTCCTCTGAATGGACACTATTCAAGTTTGTGGATTTCTTTACATTAATTCTCTTTCTTTTCAATATATTGGGCTAATCCTGAGTGATGGGAGTCAGTTATTTGAATCTCAGGTCACATATACAGGAGGAAGTTTTTTTTTGTGTGTGTGTGGGGGGGGGTTAAGGTTAGATTTTTGATTCATCTGCCCTTTCTCCCTACCCTATGATCCTGGAGAATTAAATGTGTATTGCTAAGGTCTGTTTGTCTCTACGACTGGCATTCAGTCAACATTTGCTGCATTGAATTACATCTTATTAATCATGGCACAGAGCCCCGGGGTGAACTGACTGAATGTCAGAGAACTGGCAGTGGTTTTGGTTGAGGACATTTTCTTCCTGGACAATTTGCTCTTTTAGCCATGGTCCTATTACCATATGTATTAGTTTTCTAAGACAACCATAGCAAAATTCTGTAGATCGATTAATTTATTTTTCCCTTGCAATTCTTGAGGACAGAAGTCCAAGACACAAGTGCTGTCAGTCTTGTTTTCTCTGGAAACATCTCTCTTTCTTGGTGTACAGGTGCCCACTGCTTGTTCTGTCCTCGCCTGTCTTTTCTGTGTGTGTGTGCATCTACACACATGGACTCTATGTGACCAAATTATCTTCTTACAAGGATACCAGTCAGACTGGAGTAGAGTCCACCATATGGCATTTTTAACCTTACTCATCCTTTAAATACCTGTCTCCAAATACAGTCACAGACCAAATCTCTTTCACTTCGTCTGTGTGTATTTGTTTTTTTCTTTAATATTTTAAAACCATTTCATTGAGGTACCAGGATACCGTTAGTTATAGTTTTCGTGCATACATCATTCCAACACCATATCCATCACCAGAGTGCCCTGCTTCTCCACTGTCCCAAGGATCCCTCCCAACCAGCCCCATCTCTTATATTAACTCAGTTCTATAGACAAAAATCTCCAGTTCTGATGACTTTGAAACATTTGTTGTTTCCTTATTATGTTTATTTATATCTCACATATTAGACAGATGTTTAAGTAAAAATTTGAACCGGGTTGGCCACGTGCAAGGCAAACACCCTACCCGCTGTGCTATTGCTCCAAGTGCTTAGGTATCTGCATTAATAAGTAAAATATCATAATAAAGATCTGTATAGATATTAAAAAATCACTCGAATATTTAAGCACATTTAGTATAAATGAAACATTAATGAAATACTGAAAAAGTATAAAACCCTTAGCAATCTAGAATAAAGAGACCTCTCTTACTCTGTTAGAGGGCAATCATATTACCATGAATGAGCGCCAAACTCGAATGCAAAGTTTTAAGAAATCTGTCTTGTTCTTTATTTTTAAATTTATTTAGAATTTTTTAAATTGAATTACAGTGAGGTACACAGTTACAAAGTTGTTCATGATTGGAATTCAGTCATATAATGTTCCAACACTGTTCCCTTCACCAGTGTACATTTGTCACCACCAATGTCCTCAGTTTACCCCCTCCCCCTCTATGTGGCAGGCACTTTTCTTCTCTCTCTCATCTCTCTCTCTCTCTCTCTCTCTCTCTCTCTCTCTCGCTCGCTCTCTTTCTCTCTTTGGGCATTATGATTTACAATAGATACTGAAAGGTTATAATATAAATCCCTTTACCTACTTTCAACACTCAGTTCTTATCCAGAGTGATCATTTCTTGCTATTATTATCCTTTAAAGAAGCTCCTTTAATGCTTCTGCAAATCTGATCTCAAGGCAATGAATTCCCAAAGCTGTTGCCTGGGTATGAAGCCAGTTTCTTCTGTACATTTCTTCTAACTTGAAGGATAATCTGGTGGTATTTTTGGAGAGATGTTTATTTCATTCCGCCCCCCCCCCAAATATCTCACCATTCTCTTATATCTCTTAGCGTGTCATTGATGGATCTGCTACAAATATTATAGACTTTCCTTTGTAAGTTTTTTTTTTGATATTTCTGCTTTCAATATTCTGTCTCTGTCTTTTGTCACTAGCATTATAGTGCCTAGAAGTTTTACTATTTGGGTCAGACCCAATTTATAATAGGGATCATTGCTATGGGCTTCAGGGAACCCTACAAGGTGTCATGTTTAAACCCAGTTGGCCACAGTGCAAGGAAGGTACTTTAACCTCTGTACTGTTCTCTCCCCCATCCCCCAAGTTCTCACAAACTTTTTTTGGAGGGGTTGGGGGAAACATCTGGTGATGTTCAGGAATTATTCCTGAATCTACAACCAGGAACTACTCCTGGTGGTGCTCTGGGATGGGTCCATACGGAATGCTGGAGATCCAATGTGGGTGGGCTGCGAGCAAGGCAAGCGCCCTATTCACTGTACCAGAGGTCCACCCTCCTCCCCACCCACTACGTCCCAAATTTTTCTTAAGCTAAAATCGTTTAAAGTGAAGAAGCAATTACTTTTATTCATACGGGAATTTTTTTGAGTGTTTCCAGGCCCCTCAAATAATCTACGGAGTCCTCCCAAATAACACATAAAACCTAAGGCGGCACCCGCGTGAGAGTAAAGGCTGGCGACTGGACTACAATCAGAGCAGGCTGTGTAAAGTAGTTCGCGGAGGGAGCAGGGCCGCACAGCTCTCACGAGGCGCGCACGTGGTCCCTGCGTGGTCCTGCTGGCAAGTGACTTTCTTCTTTTGATTTTCTGGGGTCCGCGAGGACAGGCACTAGTAATTCAGGTGCACTGTGAAAGTCCTGTGGCAACAGGGGAGCTATGAAACCGAAACCTGGGACCCGAGGAGACTGTGTTACAGACACTGCAAGGCTCCTGCGCCTACAGCCTTGGACACCCGGTACCCACCACACCTGTGCCTGTGGGGGTGGAGGACGGGCCGCCAGCCCTGCGTGGGGCATGGCCAGGTTCTCAGCCAAAAACCAGAAGGTAAGTTTTGTCTGTTTTTGTTTGTTTTGTTATTTATTTTATTTTATTGAATCACAGTGAAACGGAGCATTACAACTTGACTGGGATTCAGTCATACAGTGTTCCAACACCCATAGCCCGACCAGTGTAATTTCCCAGCACCAGTGTCCCCAATTTCTTTCCCACCCTCCCAAATCACCCCCCAACCCTGCCTACCTTTATGGCAGGCACCTCTCCTCTCTCTCCCCTCCCCCTATCTCTTTTTCTCCCTTTCTCCCTCTCCCTCTCTCTCTCTCTCTGTCCCCCTCTCCCTCCCCCCTCTCTCTCCCTCTCCTCTCTCTACCTTCTCACCCCCCTCTCTATTTTTCTCTCCCTCTCCTTCTCCCTTCGTCTGTTTTTTGGCTTTCCCCTGCCAGGTCCTTTTATTTTTTCTTCCAGCAACTCCAGCTTCTCCTTCTGCCTCTCTTCCCCTTCCTCCCTGACTCCCCAGATCCGTGATTTTCCCGTGGTTTGCCTGTGGGATTTTCCTGGGAGGTCCCCAGCTCTTGCTCCTGCCACTACAAGCCTGCGGCGTGTCCTCACTTGAAACACCAGAACGTTTGTGGTGCTCACTGCCTGCCACTCAGCTGCCCTTCTGATCCAGGGTGACCAGCTGATTTCCACTCCTAACCTGTAAGCAGCAGGGACCACGTGCCTTTTGTGTTCTGACCTTCAAACGGTCAGAACTTTCCTTTGCTATTTACTTTGCTGAATAATAAACTTATCACAAGAAAATTATATCAGCTCAGCTAGAAATTGAAAGAGCAGCTGGTAACAGTAAAACAAATGCTGGTGGGACTTCTGATAAATCAATAAATCAAGTTAAGGTTGGCAGGAGATGGTTTTGGTTTTTTTTTGTGGGAAGCATTTATTCTATGTCAGGTATAGGGCCTTAGGTGGTAATAGGAGAGAGGAGGATTGGCTAGATTTTAATTCTTAATAGTACAATTTCCTTTGATAAAGGAGTTTGTTGCATTCTTAAATAGAGCGAAGAAATATGCATTGAGGTCATGAACCTGCAGATATGAACCCCCTGATGCAGATGAGGTATCTTAAGTAAAGTTTTAGTCTCTTTTATTGTACAGATTCTAGACTGTTAATGGCTCTCCTGGGGATATATGATTTATGAAGTTTTAAAAACATTTTGGATATTTCACTCACATTTTTCTTGGTTTTTGCACTTAGATGAGTCCCTTATTTTATGCTTGATATATTATTTGCTTTCAAATGTTAGTGATTTTACAATGGGATGTTTACTGTAAAATTTGATTAGAAGTGTGTAGTCTTTTCCTTTGTCTCTTCTTCTGTCCTTTACTGAGAAGGTGTTTGAAAAAAATGCTAATATAGTTGACAATTCATATGTAAAAAACCTTTCTGATTTTTGCAAAAATGTGGAGAACTATGCTAACACTTTTGTTTTACTAATTTGATTGACATATAAAAGTGAAATAAAATAGGCATTAGGATTAGACAATGAAGAGGAAATGTCAGATTATTGTAGTGAAACTACTTAGGCTGGAAAAATCATTTTAGCATTAAAAACACAGAATACCAGCTGAGTTAGGCCTTTTACTGGAAATATAAAATTTCTGAATGTTTCTAAAAAAAATCTAGAGTTCAATGCAATATGTATCCAAATTTGTAAACAAATACTATAGTGTGTTTGTAATATTACCATGGCTGACACAGAGGGTCAAATATAGCACCATCTGTCTTGGGCACCACCAACTTAAAGCTGTCTTTCTTTTTGTTTTATTATTTTAATATTTGAATGGGTAGCATACATCTTAGTAGATCAATGAATTTTTTGTATAACTTGTAGCAAAATTATTAGAAAATTTACTGGGATTAATCATTTAAATTGAAGCTACATATAATTAATGGCATGATGATCTTCTGAAGTTAAGGTCTACTGTTGCAAACTGAAACTTATGAAAAATGATTAAATTCCTCCTTATCCTTTCTTTTTTGATGTGTTCAATGCCTATATATTTTTTAAATTTTTATTTTATTGAATCACTGTGAAAAAAATACAAAGCTTTCAGGTTTAAGTCTCAGTCATATAATGATTAAACCCCCATCCCTTCACCAGTGCACATGTTCCACCACCAAGAACCCCAATACACCCCCTCCCACCCCACCCCCCACCTAAGTAGCTAATGATCTTCACTTTATTCTCTCTATACTTTGAATACATTCAATATTTCAATAGAGAACTCACTATTATTGTCTGGAATTTCCCCCCAACAATCAGGCCTGCTGAAAAGGCATCATTTAATAATTTCTTTTCATTGCTGAGAATGAAGACTCTATGAGTTTTGGATTTCTGATATTTTAGCTCAGTTCATAGTCTAGATACATTTCTGTAAGAAGCCGCTCTGGGTGCCAAAATGGGTTAGAAGACCTCTCGGATCATAGTCTTTAGGAGCAGAGGGTCTGTCAATGCCCATATTCAAGGGTATATTTGGTTATTATATTCTCGAGAGAAATGAACACTTGAACATTCATTTAAAAATCGCTAGTTTTGTGAAATAATTTATTATAGTTACTGTTTTAGTTCCTTAAGAGTAAACCTCTTTTTTTCCTCTTTTTTTTGTGGCTCAACTGTGACAGGCTCCATTCCTTGAATGAAAACTGGTGGAGTTTTAACAAATGGGAAATAGGCAAGTCATTGCTCAAGACTTCATTGTATCACTGTGTCACTGTCATCCCGTTGTTCATTGATTTGCTTGAGGGGGCACCAGTAACGTCTTCATTTGTCCCTGTCGCGTGCTAGTGTAGTCCAATGGCATCTGTTTGCTCCAAGAACATGAAGAACATGTTGTTGTTACTGTTTTTGGCATATCAAATACATCATAGGTAGCTTGCCAAGCTCTGCCATGCAGGAAAAAAAACCTCATGGCTGCACGCTTCAGGAAAAATTGCATCACTCTCTTCCAGGAGTTCCTATGTTGGTCCTTCATGGGTGAGGCTTGTCCGAGTGTTTGGAGAGTGGTTTGAGCATGGCTATGGCTGGGTTCTGGAGTTTTTCAACTGCCAGGGCTCTGCTTGGGGCGCGGATGGAAACTCAACCCGCCCCCCTCTGAGGGGGCCTCGGTGAAGACAGCCTGGATCGGGGGCAGGAGATTCTGCTTGCTCAAGACTTAATTAGGAAAATTTGTGGAAAAATAATGGGAAAATTTATGGAGCCTGTTTTTAAGGGGTTACTACTGTGTTTCACCATTAAAACCCCTAAATTTTATGCTTCCATTTGTACTATTTTTGACATTCTGTACAAATTTCAGAATGACAACTGTCCTAAATTTAATTTTGTTATAAATATAAATTTTTATTTATAATTTCCCCCCTCTGTTTAAATACTGTGGTTTACAGGGTTGTTCATAATACAGTTGTTATGGGCATTCAGTGTTCCCACCCCCAGGGGGACTTTCCCTCCACCATGTTCCCAATTTACCAACCCCCTCAAGCCTGCTTTCCTTAGCAAGCACAACATGATTTATTTTATGTGCTTGTTACAACTCATTGGCTAATGAAATTATTAAAAATTACTCAAGGAAAAGAAAATTTGTGAGAATTGTTAAATTTCACCATGGGGTCATTAAGTCCTTTTCTGATGGTTTACTAAGCTCTTTGTTGTTAATGAGCCTTCTGTGTTAATGTTTATTGAGCTTAGTTGGCTTCTGTGGTTACTTTCTCATCTAATTTGATGTGCTGTCAGTATTGTGGAATTTGGAAGTGTTGTGCATGGCTGTGGACTGGAGCAATAGCACAGCAGGTAGGGTGTTTGCCTTGCATGAGATCGACCTAGGTTTGACTCCTCCATCCGTCTCGGAGAGCCCGGCAAGCTACTGAGAGTATCCTGCCTACAAGGGAGAGCCTGGCAAGCTACCCTTGGCTATTCAATATGCCAAAAACAGTAACAACAAGTCTCACAATGGAGATGTTACTGATGCCCACTCAAGCTAATCGATGAACAACAAGACAAGATGACAGTGCTACAGTGCTACAGTGTGCGTGGCTGTGCACTTCTGGAAATCTAGGATCTGTAGAACTGGGCCAATGAGTCTACATGGTAGGGGCTGTGGGACATGGGGGTGGCTGTTGGGACTCAGCCTGTCCCCTACCAAGGGCACAAGCCAAGTGTCTTAACTCCTGTACTATATCTCTGCTCCCCCCAAACAAGAATTATAAAAGATGTATTATGGGAATAAAAGTCTGAAGGTAATGATACAACATCTTTAAGTAAAAGAGAAAATATTCTAAAAGTGTGTATAAAACCAATTAAAATATCTTTAAAAAATTGAAGGTAAGAATAATATTTTCAAATAAAAGCTAAGAGACTTTCTTACTAACATACCCATGCTATAAATAATTCTAAAGGAAATTTTTCAGATGAAAGACAGTTGATATGCAGGAGCTTGGGGATGACTCAGTGGTAGAGTGCCTCCCTTTGCAGGCATAAGGCCTTGAGTTCTCTTCCTGGCAGGTTAAGTCAGTGCTGTCATTTGTGATCCGTGGTCCTGTGACAAATGTGTCTCCAGCACACTATAACAAGTGTGAACAAATATTGCAACTAAAGTGTGAAGCTCTGGGTGTGCACTCAACCAAAGCGTGTTCAGATGCCACACCAAGTGTATGTCCCCTAGTTATTGCAGCCTTAACAAAGATGGAAAGAGGAAAAATAATTCTAAAAAAATAATATAGATACCAGTTGTAAAACTAAATTTACTCCCGGCAATGAAGAGTGATGAAATGGTAAATATTTGGATAAATTTGAATAATTACTATTCTGAGGTCTCCCAAGAGGAGCTTCTGAGTCCTAGGAGTCCCTCTAGATCATCATCATCTTGTTGCTCGTCGAATTTCTCGAGTGGTCTCAGTAACGTCTCCATTCGTCCTAGCCCTGAGATTTTAGAAGCCTCTTTTTACTCGTCCTTCCCAAGGATGCTGCATTGGAGGCTCTTTCAGGGTCAGTCCCTCTAGATGATTCTTGTCAAATGGACTCACAGTTCAATGGAAGGGCCTGAGGAGTCAGAACTTCTTGTGCTATGTGAGGCTGCGTATTACCTAGGCAATCCTGGTGATGCACGGTGGTGGTGGTGGTGGTGGTGGTGTCTTGAAAGGCCACACCCAGTGATCCTTGAGGGGGCCTCCAAAGTTGTACCTGGGCAATACTCAGACTATGTGGTGCTGGGGATAGAACCAGGGTCAGCCATGTGCAAGGCTTATAACCTTCACCTCTGTACCATCTTTCCAGCCCCTAACTTACTATTATAGTTAAGGTAACATGTTTACAGTATGTTAAAAGTTTATGGTTTTTCCAAAAGTAGAGAGACTTGGAGAGATAGTACAGTGGTTAGGGTGCTTTCCTTGCACACAGCCAATCTGGGTTTGATCCCTGGTGTCCCACATGGTCCCTTGAGAACATTCAGAAGTAATTCCTGTTTGCAGAGCCAGGAGTAACCCCTGAGCATGAACAGAGTGTGACCCCCAAACATACCAAAAATGTTTATGGATTTTTATGTACATTTACTGTACCTCACCATCACAAAAATTTCCAAGACCTTCCATCATTGTCCTTATTCACTACCACACCACTCCTACCTTCTCTACCCACCCCTGTTTGTTAATCTCAGTTTTGTGACCCAAGGCCAAGGGTTTGTTATTTGCTACTGTCTGTTCTCTTACTTTCCCCCACCCTTGTATACCACAGATAAGTAAGATATGCTATTTGTCCTCCTCTCTCTGACATTACTTAATACACTTCAGTTCCATCCAAGTTGCAGTAAATTGTTTGATTTTATATTTTTTATAGCTGATTAGTGTTCCATTGTGTCTATATGCCACAGTTTATTTGTTGTTGAATGTTTGGTTGTTCCATATTCTGGCTATTGTACTAAGGGCAGTAGTGAACATAGTATATATATATATATGTATATATATTTTTTGAATCAATGTTTTTGTTTTTGGGATTAGGTCCTATATTATTTTTATTCTCACTTATAAATTCCTTAAATAGATTATTATTTAAATTAAAACTGAATTGTAGAGTATAAACCATAGAAGTGAAATATGTGACAACTCTAGCATAGTCTAGGGTGAATTTATTCTAGGTTCTTACATTATATACTTGAAGTATTTTAAAATACATTTTATTTATTTATATTGATTTCTTTTTAACTGAGACAACATTGGTTTAAATTAATGTAAATATATATATATATATATATATATATATATGCACTCTTGGGGAACAATAGTACTGCACCATGCCCATCACCAAAACACGAGCATTCCTCAACTATGATTTATTGAACTCTTCTTTTGTTCTTCATAGCCTCAATTCTGTGATCAGAGTCTAAAGGTATGTTTACTTCAGAATTGTTTGTTCCCTTGTCTTGTCGTTCTTCTATGCCACATATGAGAAAGTTAATTTAATATTCACTTCCTTCATTTGAATTATTTCACTTGGTATGACTCTCCTCAGTTCCATCTGTGTTGTATTAAAAGGCATGATTTTTATCTTTGCATGTAGATGTGTAGTATTTTATTGTGTATATACTTCATCTTCTTTACTCATCTGTTATTGGGTTGTGCATGTGGGTTGTTTCCTAGTCTTGGCTATTGTAGTAACACTGCAGAGGACATAGATATGTATATATATCTTTTCCAGTAATTGTTTTTAGTTCTCTAGATAGATACATAGGAGTGGAATTTATGGATTATATGCTTTTCTGTTTTTAATGTTTTTGAGAAATCTTTACATACTTTCCATTGAAGCTAAACTGGTTTATTCTCCTTGACAGCTAATCAGTATTTCTTTTCTCAACATTTTATCCAGCACTGCTTGTTTCTGGTCTAATTTCATGTAGGTATTCTCACTGGTGTGAGGTAATATATCTTTTTTTTTTTTTTTTTTTTTTTTTTTTTTTTTTTTTTTTTTTTTTTTTTTTTGCTTTTTGGGTCACACGTGGCGATGCACAGGGGTTACTCCTGGCTCTGCACTCAGGAATTACCCCTGGCCGTGCTCAGGGGACCATATGGGATGCTGGGATTTGAACCCGGGTCGGCCGCGTGCAAGGCAAACGCCCTACCCGCTGTGCTATCTCTCCAGCCCCTGAGGTAATATATCTTATTATTGTTTTGATTTTCTTTTCATTGGTAATCATTGTGATTACTCATGTGCATATTTGTCATGTATATATCTTTCTTGAAGGGTATCTGTTCATCTCTTCTATCCAGTTTTTGATTTATTTGCTTCTTTTTTGGGACCACATCAGATGGTGTCCAGGCCTTGCTCCTGGCAGTGCTTGGGGTGCTGGGGATCAACCACAAAGTGGCTGCTGGCAAGGTCAATATCTAGTCATTGTATTATCTCTCTGGGCCCTGATTTTTTTTTTCTTCCCATGCTGATGGTCAACCCAGGGACTCACACTTGAAAAGCAAGTATAATACCATTGATCTACTTTACTGGCCCTGGGGTTGTTTATTTTTTTTTATTATTATTTTTGGTTGTGGTTGATGTTTATAAATTCCTTATACAAAAGATGTGGTAGTGTTGGAATGTTATATGCATTAAATCCTATTGTTAATATTATTGTAAATCATGTGCTTCACATAAAAAGAAAAGAGTCTACCACTACTATAACAAAGAAGCAAAGCAAAAACAACCCCAGAAGACATATATGTAGATAGTTTGCTGATATAGAGACAAAACTAAATGCTAAAAACCAAAAACAAACATAACAATAAACCTCGAGATCCCAACATATATGGACCATCTGGACATCTGGCTGAATATCACATTACTCCATAAGAAGGAAAGAAAAAATATGAACAAAGAAGAGTTGGGATAAAATAGAAAAGAAGTAGTAAGAAGGCATGATTAAACACCAGTTCTGCTGATTTATTAATGTCACTGTCATCTTGTTGCTCATCGATTTGTTCGAGCGGGCACCAGTAACGTCTCTCATTGAGAGACTTATTGTTACTGTTTTTGGCATATCCAATATGCACGGGTAGCTTGCCAGGCTCTGCCGTGCAGGCTCCATACTCTCAGTAGCTTGCTGGGCTCTCCGAGAGGGGTGGAGGAATTGAACATGGGTTGGCCCCGTGAAGAGCGAAAGCCCAACCGCTGTGCTATCGCTCCAGCCCACTGATATATTAATAATTACATTAAATATATAGATATGGTCTAAATTACCAACAAAATAGTAGAAATAGTCAGAACAAAGATCAAGACTTAATTATATTTTATTTACTTGGAACACACTTTAGGTATGTTGATAGTTTAGTTTGAAATAGAAAAAAATAGAGACATAGCATGCAGACACTCATCATCATCATCATCATCATCCCGTCGTCGAATTTCTCGAGCGGTCTCAGTAACGTCTCCATTTGTCCTAGCCCTGAGATTTTATTTATTTATTTATTTAAATTGTTCTACTTTTTTTTTTTTATTGAATCACCATGTGGAAAGTTACAAAGGTTTCAGGCTTAAGTCTCAGTTACACAATGCTCAAACACTTATCCCTTCACCAGTGCCCATATTCCACCACCAAGAACCACAGTAAACTTCCCCCCCTCCCCCCCAACCTCCCACCCCGCTTGTGTAGCTGATAAATTTCACTTTACTTTCTCTTTACTTTGATTACATTCAAACAGAAAACTCACTATTATTGTTTGGAGTTTCCCCCCGCCCCCCAGAGTCGGATCTGCTAGAAAGGAAGCATTTGATAATTTGTTTTCCATTGCTGAGAATGAAGAGATATGAGGTCGTGTGGCCACAATAGTGGCCGCAAGGTTTTGAATTTCTGTATTTTAGTATTTTAGTAACTAAGTCTAGAGGAATTTCTGCCAGAAGTTGCATCATTGCTAGCTTGTACCTCTCTGCTACTTTATATTCCACATATGAGTGCAATCTTTCTATGTCTGTCTCTTTCATTTTTGTTTCCACCAAAAATTCTTTTTTTCTTTATTTTTTTTATTTTAGTGAATCACCATGAGATACAGTTACAGACTTACAATTTTTTGTGATTACGTTTCAATCAAACAATGTTCGAGTACCCATTTCTCCACCAGTGCCTTTTTTCCACCACCAACGTTCCCAGTGTCCTTCCCTGCCACTCCCACCCCTTCCCACCCCCTGCCTCCATTCAGACACATTCCCCCTTACTCTCTCTCCCCCCTTGGGTGTTATGGTTTGCAATATGGGTACTAAGCAGCTATCATGCTGATCATGCTGGTCCAGAGTCTACTTTCAGCTCCACCACAAATTCTTCAGGCTCTATCTCTTCGATTTTTTTACTCTTTCCATTCTGTTTCCTACCCATTTTTGTTTGTTTGTTTTGCAGTGTAGTTGGAGACTTTTTTGTCATTAAAAATTTGGATTTTATTAATAATAGTATGACAAAGTTGATATTTCAGATAAATTTTTTTATTAATGAATCACCATGAGGGTACAGTTACAGATTTATACATTTTCGTGCTCATGTTTCCCTCATACAATGTTCGAGAACCCATCCCTTCACCAGTGCCCATTCTCTACCACACATAAACCCAGCATCCCTCCCACCCCCCAATCCCATCTCCCCCCACCCCACCCTGCCTCTGTGGCAGGGTATTCCCTTTTGTTCTCTCTCTCCAATTGGGTGTTGTGGTTTGCAATAGGGGTGTTGAATGGCCATTATGTTCAGTCTCTAGTCTACTTTCAGCACGCATCACCCTTCCCCCGTGTGGACTCTGACCACATTTTACTTGGTGTTCCCTTCTCTATCTGAGCTGCCTTTTCCCCAGAATGTGAGGCCAGTTTCCAAGCCATGGAGTCAATTTCCTGGTACTTATTTCTACTATTCTTGGGTGTTAGTCTCCTACTTTGTTATTTCATATTCCACAGATGAGTGCAATCTTTCTATGTCTGTCTCTTTCTTTCTGACTCGTTTCACTCAACATGATACTTTCCATGTTGATCCACTTTTATGCAAATTTCATGACTTCATGTTTTCTAATAGCTGCATAGTATTCCATTGTGTAGATGTACCAGAGTTTCTTTAACCAGTCATCTGTTTTTGTAGCCCTGAGATTTTAGAAGCCTCTCTTTACTCGTCCTTTCCAATGGTGCCGCATTGGAGGCTCTTTCAGGGTCAGGGGAATGAGACCCAGCATTGTTACTGGTTTTGGCATATGAATACGCCATGGGGAGTTTGAGAGGCTCTCCCATGTGGGCATGAAACTCTCGATAGCTTGCCAGGTTCAGTTTCTGGATGTTGGTCGTTGGTGGGATTTCACGGCGCTAGGGGCAGTCCCTGGGTGTGACCACCTAGCTATTGGAAAATGGGGAATCTGGGCGGAAGAGGCCCAGTCCTGATCCGAGCAGGTTTGGAGGTCTCAGCCCTGGTTCCCACACACCTGGGGTCCTCTGCCGGTTCCTTCATGCGTGAGGCTCATCTGAACTTGTGGAGAGGGGCCTTGAGCATGGCTGTGGCTAGACTCCGGAGGTCTTCGGCTGCAGGAACTCTGCTCGGGGTGGGGAGGGAAACTGATGCCCACCCACTCCGAGGGGCCCCGGGGAAGACAGCCAGGCTTGGGGGCAATAGACTGCATCACTCTCTTCTGGGAGGTTGGTTTTATAGTCTCTTGATGTTAGATTTCTACAGTTAGAAGTGACTGTGGCCTCTGATGTCACAGTCACTTGTAGCTGTAAAAAATGAAAAGTTCAAAGAATACCCAAGATGAAGGTAATTTGGGGGAAAAAGTAAAATGAAATTAGATAATCTACATCTGTTCCAAAAGTTTTCTGGAAGAATTAAATATTAACATTTGAAAATAGTATTAAAAACAGATAATATTTTAAAGTTGTCACTTTTTTTAGTACTTTGTTACCTGGCAATAACTGATACAGAGCAAATACCTAAGGAAAAATCAAAGATTATGTCTTACATTACTAAGTAAAAATTGCTGTTTTTGTTGTTGGAGCCACACCCTGCAGAGATCAGGGATTAATTCCATGGCAGACATGAAGGGACGGGTGTTCGGGCATTGTATAATTAAAAAAAAAGAAATTTGTGGTGATTATAGTAATATTATACAAACTACTTTTTAATGTCTCTCTGCTACTCATCTATTGAATATCTTATTGTGATTTTAATTTTCATCTCCCATTGATCTTTATTATCTGGTTGTTGCTGGGTTTATTTGATCTTATGATACTTTGAGTCTAACAGTGTTCATCTCACAACCAGATCTTCTGGTTATAGGGTCATTTGGTGACCTACAGTAACGTGTTTCATTTCTTCCAAAGTCTAATAGCATGCTTAGATTAGTTTTAAATATGTATGGTTCATTGTTGTAGACAATAGATTCGCTTCAGAACCCCAACAGCTGAGTTGTGATTTTGTTAACAAAGTTTGCCACTCTAATACAAAATTTTTTTATATAAAACTTGATTTTTATTTTTATTTTTTGTTAATGAATCACTGTGAGGATATGGTTACAGATTTACATATTTTCATGCTTGCGTTTCAGTCAGACAATGCTCGTGTACCCATCCCTCCACCAGTGCCCATTCTCCTCCACCAATGACCTCAGTATCCCTCCCACTCCCCCATCCCATTCCCCCCCCCCCACACACACCCTGCCTCTGTGACAGGGCATTCCCTTTTGTTCTCTCTCTCCTTTTGGGTGTTGTGGTTTGCAATATGGTGGCCTTCATGTTCAATCTATAGTCTACACTCAGCATGCCTCTCCCATCCTGAGCGGGTCTAATATGGAATTTTTTTTAACAATTGAAAAATATATGACATATTGAAGGAGACGTGCAGGGTGTTAGGGTGGCCCTCTGGCAATGAGTTCTTGGAAAATAGTAAAACCACCTAACCCTAAGGTTGCCACCTTGTGGACACAGGGACTAAGTCCTGGTAAGATCTTTTTTTTAAAATTTTTTTAAAAATTTAATTTAATTGTATAAAGTAGTTCACAATATTTGATTACATTTAATGTTTGAACACCAACCCCACCACCATATTTTGGATGTTTCTATCCCGAACCCGAACTCCTGTCACAAAGCAGAACCGAAATGATTTTGTATCATTAAGAAAAACTGCTGAAAATGCTCCAGAAAAGTTTCCTTAGAGGAAAATATGTGAAGATTGCTGTATTTCACCCAGAGGTCATTAAGCCCTGCTATAAGAGATCACTAACATGTTGTTAAAGGTTGAGCCTTATGTGCATATATATATATATACATATATATATATCACTTGTATCACTTGTCATCGCTTGCCATCCCGTCTTTCATCAATTTGCTCGAGCGGGTGCCAGTAACGTCTCCATTGTGAGACTTGTTGTTACTTTTTTTGGCATATCAAATATGCCACGGGTAGCTTGCCAGGCTGTGCTGTGTGGGCGGGGTACTCTTGGTAGCTTGTCGGGCTCTCTGAGGGGGTGGAGGAATCAAACCTGGGTACAAGGCAAACGCCCTTCCCGTTTCCTCTAAAATTGGTTGCTTCCTATGCACAACATCCCATACCTCACACCACTCATACTCCAAGAGTAGTGCACCACATTTGATGTGGTTTAAAGTAGGAGGCAACCTGGTAAGATCTTCTGCTGGTGTCAGAACATACCCCGAGAAGGCTGGACCCTCTTATGAGGTAAGTAAGCTCCAGCAGGAACAAAGGCCAGGAAAGAAATATCAAAGAAGACTATAAACTGCTTTCAACCCTCCGCCTTGGCAACTATCCTAGCAGTGGACTCTTACCGAGGTAGAAAGGAAAAAACCCTATAAAAGCCGCTAGGAACAAAGGAAGCACTTGCATGTATTTCCCAGTCTGCCTTCGCACATGCCACCCACATCTCGCCTTTTGAGATGTGTATTTTGGGCATTCTGGAGAATCTTGTGTTTTCTTTTAAGCATGTATCTGAATTTACCTCACTCCTTATCTCTTTTTATTTCCCAGTAAACCTGTTTTCACTTCACTGCTTATCTCCTCCTGAAATTCTTTACTGTGAGGGAAAGGTGAAGAAGACTTGGCAGGGCTGGGCAGGGTCTAAGACTGACTTTTCTCTCCTACAAAGAGAAATTTCTCACTCCAGCCTGAATCCATGACTCCAAGAGAAAGTGAGTGGTGGGAATCTACTTCATGCTGTGCAGAACAAGTGGACATCAGTTGCACCTTTGTGGTGGCCTCGCGGGGCTAGTGAGACATGGTCTCTACCATGCAGGAACTCATTGCAGTCTTTCACTAACCCTAAGATCTCCTAGGTGTTTCTGGGGTGGCAGGAGCGGGTAGAGAGAAAGTGGTCATTTTCGTTCTGTTGTCTAGGCTGTTGTCTGTCTTGTTCCCAGTTCACACTAGTGGCCCAGGGATCCACACCAGCATCATTATGATGACCAATCCATATGACCAAATTGCTAGCTTGTACCACCCGGTGCATTCAAAGTTGGCAGATTATATGTCACTCGCAGACAGTTCAGGATTCCTAGATATAGTGTGCTACCTTCGATACCTGAAAGATGCCCATTTGGCCTTATTTTTTTTCTTATGCAAAGAGGAGTAATATGCAATTCCTTGACTTTTATTTTGAGGTGACTGAACAAAAATCACTAAAAATTTTATAGGATTGGTTTGCTTTTGAATCTTTTCAAGGGTTATCTCTTGTGCCCAGGAGGCACATATGTATGTCTTACCAATGCTTCTTGAGATCTTAGTCTTCTCTTGCACATCTGACTTGATTAACATAATATTATTGTATTATGGATTAATGTAATATTTGGCAAAATATCTAGGTATTACAGATCTCTTGGATTTTATTGCAACAGAAGGTGGAAGATTTAACATGGTCCCAGAGAGAAAAATCTGTAAATGTCTCCTATTATCTGCTTCAAATAAATGCTAACTATTTCTAAGCACTTTTTTCAGAATTAGGTAAAAAAAAAAGGAACAATTTTTCCAAATAACTGCCCACAAGTCTAGCATAGGACTTGGAAAACTCTGTATTTAAAGGGCCAGAGAGTAAAACTTTTAGACTTTTTGGGCTACATCAAGTCTTTGTTTCAGTGAGAGGCTCTAAGCAGAACCAAGGCTAGACTTCTTAGTAGTCTGTACTTGATTTAGTTCTCTAGACCGCATCAAATAAATCCTCCTTTGCAGGTTGTTTGATTAATGGTCCTGTCATAGGAGACATGCAAGGTTGACTTTGACAAGTTCCTTGTACTGTTAGACAAGTGCCTGACTTTTCTCTGGTAGAAATTCTCTTTTGAATTTGAACCGTTTGTGTTTCACATGCCTCAACTTTGTATGTATAATAACAAAGGCAAAGGTAATTAGTCAATAGTGAGTTCTCACTAGTTGGATGATAGATCTTTGTATCAGCCATTGTTTAGACTTGGTGTTTTTCAAACCTAGGATAGAAAAAGGGCCTTCACATTTGTAGTGGATTTTAGATGTCTATGGCTAATAATTGGTTTGGTTGTTGCCATTTGCTTATGTGACCTTTCTATAAATCAGAACAGATCTGTGTGAGAGTAAGGATCAACTGTCTAGAATAGCATATACTTAATTAAATTAAATTTTGATTATAAAAATAATACTCCTTTTTCATTAATCTACATAGTTGATTCTCATTATGTATTAGTCCCATATTTGAAAAATTGCCCAGTTGCTAAAATTTGTTTGCAATCCCAGATCAAAGGTTATTATGCTTTCATAGTCATTAGTGGACCGGTGGAGAATGACAAAAACTTTAAGTCACCCATTGTGCATAGGATCACAGCTGAGGTCAAACAGGTATCCCTTGTTTTCTTATTTTTACCCCAGATTATAACTAGGTATGCTTTTTTGTGGTCTATAAAATGTCTATAAATTGTCCTTTCATCATTAAAACCTTTTGGGTTTTTTACTGTGCAAAATGAGTATAAGCTAAAGTGCTGTCTAATGTTTTTAAGAGCAGAAAGGTTGTGATGTGCCTTACAGAGAAAATACATGTAGATAAACGCTGTTGAGGCCAGACATCGTTCTGCTGGCTACGAACTCACTGTTAATGAACCAACAATATTTATTAAATAAGGTGTCTTTAAATAGGCACACACATAAAACAAGGTTATATATTGATTGGCTGATGTAAATATTGTGATCAGATGCTTCTGGAATCATGTGATTCTTAACATTTACAGTGAATCTATAGAAAACTACAATGAATAATGAGAATCAACTATCTCTCTATATATCCGATTTGATATACATTCTAGGACTCAGGAAATAACTATTGGGTGAGGCTGTAGATATGAATGATCTAACATAAGCAGAAATTTTGCCCAAAATTGCTGTTCTTTCTTTGTTAACTCCTGATATTCCTACTTCAATAATGACCAGAAAGGGCCAGGGTGACCCTGATGGAGGCACATACTGCTTATTCTAAGAAATACTTCCACATTGTCTTTTTGCAATGGGAGTTTGGGTAGGATTCGTGGCAGCTTTTAATGGAAAGGCAGGCGAGGTCTCTATTTTCAGAAGGTGTGGAAGAGTCTGAGGATTGCAGATGCTCAGAAGCATCCATTCAGAAGTTCTCACCCATATTCTGGGCTTTATGTTTTTCTACTCAGGGTGACCTTGGCATATTCCACCTGCCTTAAACCTCCTAAAGTTCAGCACTCATACTATTAACTCCTGGGTTTGGCCATTGATTTTCTCTGCTCTTGTGCTGGAGAACATTAATGTTGCTCTGTGTATGACAAGGGGTCACTCTGGCTTTCATGTCTGGCTTCTGCTTTCCTTATCTTTCTGATTGCATCAGTGATGCCAACTGAGAGACCAATAGCAACCAATTCCACTATCCTCATGGCTTCTATTTTTTTCTCTCTTAAATGTCTCATGCATCTTTCCCGTGATTGCATTCATTTCCTTCCATCTGTTTACAATTCTAAGTTACCCCAATGAGAATTTTAACAATTTGCTTCTTCTTTACTTTATGCCAGGTTGTCTGTGTCCCACTGCTAGTGGCTGATCTTCATTTCCTGCCAGATGCTGAATGATGAGACTCTATAGTTTTTGTTTGTTTTGGTCTTTGGGTCATATCAAGTGGTGCCCAGAGCTTACTCCTGGCTCTGTGCTTGGGGTTTCTACTGGCAGTTCTTGGGGGACCATATGGGGTGCCAGGGATTGAACCAAGGTTGGCTGTGTGCAGGAAAAATGTGTTAACTGCTGTGCCATCTTTCCAGCCCCAAGAATTTAAAACACTTTTTTCTTGGTCACTCCTAGGACTCACTGTTATAAGTTGATTTTTTTTGAAACAAATTCTGTGGTTAAATTTGTGATAGAGGGGGCTGGAGCAATAGCACAGCGGGTAGGGTGTTTGCCTTGCACACGGCCGACCCGGGTTCGATTCCCAGCATCCCATTTAGTCCCCTGAGCAGCACCAGGGGTAATTCCTGAGTGAAGAGCCATGAGTAACCCCTGGGCATCGCCGGGTATGGACCAAAAAACAATAAATAAATAAATACAAATTTGTGATAGAAGCATAAAATAAGGCCACCATAGCCACGCCACTGGACTCTGTTACAGGCTGTTTTCACTCAGGGCACCCTAGAGGGGTGCGGGTGAGAGCCCTCCCCACCCCAAGGGACCCAGCCCTGGCAGCAGACTTCTACAACCCAACCGCTGCCATGCTCCAGGCTGCTCCCCACCTGCTTGGGCTGAGCCTCACGCATGAGTGAAGTCCCACGGAACCTAGGTAACGCAGAACTTTGTGACCTTGGACTATGGGCTTAATGGGACTTGGAAGCAGAGATCCTCTGCTCACATGCCCCAGTCTCCAGTGACCCAGGGGTAACTCCCATAAGCCACCTCTTGCCGGCACCAGATAGTCTCGTCATTGGCCACCATCAGATTCCACGGCTCCTTCTCCTGGAAGGGAGCATAAAATGAGGCCCCATAGCCATGCCACTGGACTCCACGCCAGACTGTTTTCACTCAGGGTGCCCCAGAGGGGGGCGGGTGAGAGCCCTCCCTGCCCCAAGGGACCCAGCCCCAGCAGCTGACCTCCATAATCTAACTGCCGCCATGCTCCAGGCCTCTCCCCACCCTCTCAGGCCGAGCATCACATATGAGTGAACATATTCCTGGACCAGACACTCCCTACCCTTTCTCCATAATTACCACACCATATTTGATGGAGATCAGACAGTAGGCAACAAATCATAGAGGGAAATATATATATTTTAAATATAAATATATGCATGTATAAAATATAAAATATATGTATGTATACATATTTTCAGATATATATACCAAAGCTCACATCACCCAAACTTTAACAACGTTAGTGATATCCTATGGAATGTCTTAATGGCTCCTGCCAAAATAGAACAATCTTCACACTGCTTCCTATATGAACACTTTTCTGTAAGCATTTTCAGCAGTCCTTTATAACAGACAAATACAAAATATATCATTTTGTTTGTGTTTTGGGACAGAGATTGGGGTTTGGGATGGAAACATACCAAATTTGGTGGTAGGAAGGTGTAATGGTGGTGGGATTTGTGTTTGAATATTAAATGTAGTCAAATATTGTGAACTAAATTATAAAATAAAATAATTAAAAAACATTATGGTAGAGTCATTTATTAGGGAGCAATATTTGTGAGAAAACAGTTAAGGAGGTGAAAGTGGGAAGAGGGAAACATCAGCATTTGATTTGGGCTCAGCCAAGTACCAGTCAACTTGCATTGGAGAGATTTGGTGTGGATGGATATTGCTTATCAGAGTTTATTCTCATTGAACCATAAGAATTTGGCATTTCCAGTTCTGTGTTCCTCAGTTACAGCGGGTAGGATGCTCTGGGAAGATTGTGGCCTCAGGGGAGGTCACTCTGTAGCTGGATCTCCAGATCCTGAAACAAAAAC
The DNA here is from genome assembly GCF_027595985.1 of Sorex araneus. Taxonomy (NCBI): domain Eukaryota; kingdom Metazoa; phylum Chordata; class Mammalia; order Eulipotyphla; family Soricidae; genus Sorex; species Sorex araneus. The sequence goes on from NC_073302.1 coordinate 244,340,539, forward strand.
TGTTTCTGTGCCTACTGCACTTCCGTAAGATAGGAAGCATGACTTGTCTTGAAGGAGAATCTGTGTGGCACATATTTGTCTCTCTCTCAAGGATCAACACTCATGGAACTAACTCACTTTTTCCCTTATGGGTGCATTTTGTCATAAGGCCTTGTTTGGAGATTCAACAGATGTCATCTGTCAGGCTAAGACCTGTGCAGGGAGCCATTTTGGGGTCCAGCGTGCAGGTGTCATACCCATGTTGTGTTGGGATGTTGAGAAAGAGTGACTGTCACAGAGCCTGTCAGATAGGAGGTGTCAGATGAACCCCAATCTCACAGAGGAAAGAAAGTGTAAATCTAGTGCCCCTCTTTGTTCCTAAAATAAGACAAGGGATCCACACATACAGTTCATGATTCATAGCAGAGCAAGCAGTAAGATCTTTGCAAGGTGGGACTTGTTTCCCAGCTTTGAGAATGTGATGTGAGATGTACATGATGTACATGTAGGGAGGAAGCCAGGACCAAAGACATGGTCATTTTTGAGAAAGTAGCAAGCACTATAGCAAGAAGCAAGCTAATACCCCTGCCCTTGGGGACAAGCGAACTCATGGTAGTTATACTTGGCCAACCTGTGGTCTGTAGTGTCAGACATGGAGGGGCCTGGTACTTACTGACATCAAGAAAGTACCAGATGTTCATGGGTAAATGGTGTCTCTCAACGTGAGGTGTTCCTAAGTGTCCATTGAATGAATAAAGGAGAAGAGTGGTACACTGTGTTGGAGAGGGAGGTCTCTGTCTGATTTTATTGGGTAGTTTGGAATGGAAAGAATGTTTCTGGAATACTGCATAGTTTTTTTTTTTAAGTTGAATTCTGAGGTACTTTTTTATTGATATAGTTCTTGTACTGTAAAATTCACCCTTTCAAAGAGGATGATATAGTAGGTTTTTAAACCATGAATGTTACCTTAATTACCTGATATTTTTATCACCCTAAAAGGAATCATTTCCTGTTTCCCCTCTCCTCCTGGGAACCACAATTCTCCTTCTCTGTTGATTGACTGATTCTAGATATTTCATGTATTATGTGGCCTTTGGTATGTGGCTTATTTCATGTAATGTTTACAGGGTTGGTCCATATTATGGTACTTATCAGTGCTTCATTCCTTTTCACAGCATAATAATTTATCATAGGGATATATATATACACATTTTATATGATTCATCAGTTGATGGATATTTGTCCAGCTTTGCTATGTGTCTGTGGGGGCTAGACCTAGAGCACAGTGGTCAGAGTGCTTGCCTCGCATGCTGCTGACCCAGATTCATTCGCCAGCACCATAGATGGTCCCCAGAGCCCCACTAGGGATGATCCCTGACTGCAGAGCTAGGAGTAACTGCACTGCCAGGTATGGCCAAAAAACCAAAATAATAATAGTAAGAAGAATACTTCTGTGAATAGAGTATATACTTTTATATGAACATGTTTTAATTTTCCGTCTGTATATAGCCAGATGTGGGATTGCTGAGTTATCTCACAGTTTGAGGAACTCCCAAACTGACTGCACCATTTTACATTCTTACCAGCAATACTGCATAGTTTTAACTGTAACTTGTTCTCACTCTACTTGAGACCTAGAGAGGTGCTAGAAAGAAATATGGGTGTGTAGGAGGGTAGGACATTAGCAGATGAAATGCAAATTTTGCTGGGAAAATAGAGAGGCATTTGGAGAAACAGGTTGATGAGCCTTAGAACTATTTGCAAAACTGTTAGAAATTCCCATATAGTGCCATGCTGTGATTGGCTATTAAGTTGCAGCTGCAACTGTGGGGCAAGCTGCTACCCAAGTTTTAAATAATCAGCTGAAACGTGCAATACTCCACGGGATGGTAGCTTAGAATTTATGCTCTCTATTTTTTGTCCCTTGGAATATTTTCCTTTTAAAATGCACTGTCATTTGTATAAGAGAGAAATATCCTGAAGAGTTTGTTAGTGTCCAAGGTAGCAGCAGCCTGGGAGTGGCAGTAGACTGGCAGAGGAGAGAATTCCATTCCTAGGGTCAGAAATTAAGGACATGATCTTGTTAAGACTAAGTACTGTGCAAACTATTTAAACTGAGAGATTAAATTTGTGTTGGGAATTCAATAGGGTATCAACATTAAGACTTGGCCCTGCTTTGGGGCGTTTTTTTCCTCTCTCTAACTTAGACCTGAGACATCTTCTGTTGCCCTCAGAGGTCTTATCTCCTAGAACTTTTGGGGGCCAGACCCAGTAGTATCTTGGGGACTCAATTGTGTTCTGTATCTAGCGTCACTCCATGATGCTGCTTGGGGGCGTCTGTGGGACTGGGGGCCGAACCTGTGCATTCTGCATGCTAAAGCATGTGCTTGGCCTCTTGAACCATATCTCTGGCTCTAGAGTTCGTGTTATTCATATTAGCAGTTTTCAAATTAGCATGCGCCAGAGTTTCCCAGAGAGTTTTTAAATAACACAGATACTTGCTTTCCCTCACACCCTATTCCATTCTGAGTATCCAAGCCTGGGCGGTGGTGGGGAATGATGTTGGGATGTTGATGATTGTGCATTTCTAACAAGTTCCCTAGTGATAATGCTGCTGCTGTCCCTAGTACTCTAAGAACCTTCCATCTATACACTTCATATTTTGTCCTTGATTGTAAATAACTTGGGATAGGAGCCCTCTTTTCCTGGACTGCTGTTGAAAATCTCCTATGCGTGTCTCTTGTGTAGTACATACAACTTGTATACCCAATAAATGTTAGTTTATCCACCATACTTCTTTACTTGAATTGCAAATTCTTTGAACAAAGGAGGCTTAAATTTTATAGGGGCTGCTTTCTGCAATGCTAGAGATCCCAGGATCCCACCTTGTGGTATAGGGGGATTCATGCAGTACTGGGGATTGGCTCCAGGGCCCCAAACATGTTAGATATGTGTTCTATCACATAGCTATATCCCCAACCAAGAAAGTAATGCAGCTGTGTTCTTAAGAAGTACTCCCTAGCAGCTATGGATATGGCTAGGAGATAGAGCACCTGCCTTACATATGTAAAACACTGAGTTTAATTCCAGGAACTGCATTTAGGAAAAAAAAGGCAGAATTAAAGAACAGAAAACTCTATTTTCCTTTTAATTTTTATTAAGACATCATAATTTACAAAGTTGCTCATAATAGAGTTGTTTCAGCCATAAGACCTAAGGAAGTAGGGGCTGGAGTGATAGTACAGCAGGTGCCTTGCACATGGCCAACCCGGGTTTGATCTCCAGCATCCCATTTGGTCCCCTGAGCACCACCAGGAATAATTCCTGAATGCAGAGCCAAGAGTAATCCCTGGGCATCACTGGGTGTGATCCAAAAGGACAAAAACAAAACAAAACAAAACAAAAAAACAGACCCTAGGAAGGAGTACTGCTCAGGCCCTCTGGCACTGGAAGTTTCTTGGCCTTCTGGGATGCACCCAGGGGTGCTTGGGGATTCAACTGCATCAGCCCCTGTAACCTCTGTACGATCTTTCTGGCCCTCTGCTGCATTTACTGCAGTCTATCAGAGTCATGCTGATTTTGAGGTTCAAGGGTGTTCTTGCTTGGGGTTGGAAAGACTTCCATAGGGCTGAGTACATAACGTCATTGCTCGCTTTTCCCAGAGTCTGGCAAGGGGGCTTTCCTGTGAGACCTATCCCAGGAGGAAATATTGACACAGAAGTGGTTTTTTGAAGCAGTTTTAACTGAATTAATTATTAAACCTATTTATCTTAAGATTCCAAATTAACACAGTTATTCATGTCTTATAATCATCCACATCTTGCAATTACAGAAACAAAATATTAGCCTTTCACATACAAAAGTGTAAATACTAATTTTAGCTTTTAATGAATTGAAAGACAAATTAACCCAGCATTACTGATTGGAGATGTTAAGGAGAAATGAGGTCATCTTTTTTAGCCCTTTGATGTAATTTTAAAGCTTTTAATGTATGAAAACCCTGAAGTCCACTGTTACTATTATTTTGAGTTTGGGGCCACACTCAGCTGTGCTCATGGCTTATTACTGTCTCTGAGCCCAAGGATACTCCGGGTAGGCTTGAGGGATCGTATGGGGTACTTGGAATTCAACTTTGGTTGGCTGCATGCAAGGCAAGCACGTTACTTACTGTACTGCCTCTCTGGCCCCAGTTCTCTGTCATTTTAAAATTTGTTTATCTTCAGGAAGTAGCTCATCTTGATTGGCTTCCAACTCCCATCCCCTTGCAGGAAGACGACAGACACATTTTTACTGTGAGGGCTAGAGTTCTAGTGCAGAGATCAGGGCATTTGCCTTGGATCCCAGTGACACTAATTCAAATCCCTGGCTTCACAGATGGTCTCCCTAAGAATCACTAGGGGCCACTACTGAGCACAGAGCCAGGAATAGCTCCCGAGCTCTGGGTGTGGCGTCAAAACTAAGCGAAAACAAACTTTTATTATGATAGGTTGTCCAGACACCAATTCTTTCTGGATTGTTCACCTTCCCCTTGTTGGATGCTCTTTTGTAAAGACCTAGTTGAGTGGAGACTTCTGTGAAGCTTGCTAACACTTCAGCAGCAATTGTTAGTTTTGGCTTGCACCTCAAGCACCCATAGTGTTACAGAAAGCAATATATTATGTTGTCAAATCCCAAAGATCATCAAAGAATTTCATTGTCTTCTTGCAACAAAGGATGGCCAAGGAATGACTAGCTTCTCCTACAGACACACTTATACTGACAAAGACGTTTTGAAGGATGTACGTTCTAATTGCTGTGCCTCCCCTCTTTCTGATGCCCTTTGGTTATTTTTCAATTGAGTGGTTTTGATCTTTCAGTTTTATTGAAGTCAAGAAAGCTTTCAGACTGCAAAATGGTTATGTTGGTTTCAGGGGATAGTTCCATTTGGTCCTGTTGAAAAGTAGAAACCTAGAAGGGTCTTCCAATTTATTTTGTCACTTCTTCTCTTTGATTGATGTGTATTTTCTGTCTCTGTAAACTTCAGGAGGCAGCAGTTTTGAATGACCCTGGCTAGAAATCTTTACAGTGTGCAGAGTGATGAAGCATGTGTGACAATTTAGAAACAGACCAAAAAGAGGGTTATTTTCAGATATCCTAGAACAGAATACTGCTTCTCTAGCACCGTCAGGGGGGTGCTGAAAAGAAGTCTAGACACTAGAATGATATCAGTGAAAATTTATTTGTTCTCCCAGAAGCACTCCTGATCCCAAAGTCCTTTCACTGTGCCATTTGATCTGGTTTAACCTTTCATTACCTTTCTCACACTTGGGAAGATTTGCTATTAAAAATGTGACTCATCTTACACCACCTTCTGCTTCACTTTTACTCTGTCTTCTATCTTTTGCATTTGTGCATGTGTCTAATCTCAGCTTCTATGTATGAGAACCTGATATTCTATTAGTGGTGAATGGTTAGTGTATGAGTTTGGTTTAAAAGTCAGATTTACATGGAGTAAAGTTTTCATGTCTTATATAATGATGCTAACAAGTGTATTCAGTAATATGTCATCTACCCATTTTCAACACTAATAAAAGAAACAAGTGCATCTCTTGTAACTATCACAGTAAGTGGGAGTTGTAAGAAAAAAAGTCCAGATGCATTTTGCTTTGTTTCTTAGTAACCACTAACATCTTTGCTTTCTATTTATGTCTCAGTAATGTTCCCTAGGCCAGGTCTATAGTTAGCACAGCACATGTGGGCCACACCGGTAATTTGTGTCCTAGGAGGTTTCAGTTTACAAAAATAGGCAAAACTTGACTTTTCACAGTCTCTTTCTCTGTAATTAAAATGGCATATTTCTTATGTTAGAAAAGGATGAGCTCATGGTAAAGAACAAGAATCTCTTCAGAGAGGCTGAATTTATATTTTTGAACCATTGCCACGTATAATAAAAGGTTTACTATTACTTGAGAGTCAGCCTGAACGTCAGCTATAACAAGATAGTGCAAACTAGATTATGCTTCAGGTTCTTTTCTTTTAGAGAACATAATTGACTTTTTTGGGGTTGATCCTCGGAAAGAGGAGTGAACGTAAGCATTTTGGCAGGAGTTTCTTTCTTCCTATTTCAAAGACACACTAGTTAGGAATATGCATATTTTCCTGTGGGAGGGCAAGGAGATTTCTTTTTTCAACTTTGTTTTTAGCTTCAGGTATTGTAGATTGACAGCATACACATCTGGAATATTAGGGACTATTGATGCTTTTTTTTTTATTAGATTCTCAATGTGTTCCAGATCCTGTTGAGACAATGCAATTCTCACCCCATGGGAGTTACAGGAATCACAGCCTTTATGAAGTTAATGAAGGTGTTAGTGTTTGTTAATTTACCATTCATCTGGGGCTCATTTAGATTGGAGCATTGCTCCATCGCCTTCAATAAAAAGATTGGTGACATATTGCTTCTGTGAGTTGCTCAGTGTCATCTGGGAGAAATTCTTAATTGACAGAGAGAGGACAATTCTTTAGGAGAAATTGTATTGCCTCTAGTGGGGGAAATCTCATTACAATAGATCCTCAAATAATGTTTGTTCAATTTTCTTTCCTTAAAATGCTGATGAGAAGAAAATTTGATTTCTAGGGGAGGCCATTTTCAGCGTGGACTTTCCGTGTCTGTGTATTTATTCCAGGTATCCAGCTTTGTAACACCAGAAAAGATGTACATTAGGTTTATTAGTGTCTGAGCTCAGTTTGAGGACTCAGGCTATATAAGTGTGTGCCGAGAACTGGAAAGGTATCCTGTTCAGATTTGAGTCCCACGTAGTGTCCTGAGATGTCAGGTTACTTGTGATACTCACCTGGAGTGAGAGGCTTGGAAAAAGAATGAATAAATACACATTACTGTTTAATATACGAAGTGTTTTGTATCTTTAGAATTTTGGTGTTGTTTCTGAGACCAGAAATAATGCCAGTGGGACTTAAGTCTTGTTTATATTAGTCTATGATAAAAGTGGCTTTATTATATGTCATTTCACCTAAAGGTACAGGTTCTAGAATCCATAATAACAAATGAAGACTTACTATATAGGCAAAAATCCCCATGTTAATTTAAAAAATTAAAAAAAAATTTTATTGAATCACCGTGAGATAGTTACAAGCTTTCATGCTTGGGTTACAATCTCACAATGATCAAACACCCATCCCTCCACCAGTGCACATTCCCCACCACCAATATCCCGGATATGCCCCCCCTTTTCCACCCTCCCCCTGTCTCTAAGGCAGACAATATTACCCATACTCTCTCTCTACTTTTGGGCACTATGGCTTGCAGCCCAGACAATCAGAGGTCATCATAGTTGGTCCATTATCAACTTTCGGCATGCATCTCCCATCCCAACTGGTACCTCCAGCCATCATTTTCTTAGTGATCCCTTCTCTATTCCATCTGCCTTCTCCCCTCCGCTCATGAAGCAGTCTTCCAGCTATGGGAAAATCCCCCTGGCCCTTGTATCTACTGTCCTTGGGTGTCAGCCTCATGTGGTGCTACCCTACACTCCAGTTGAGTTCAGTCCCTCTATGTCTGTCCCTCTCTTTCTGACCATGTTAATTTTTTTTGGATTTTTTCTTTTTTTTTTTAATTGAATCACCATGTGGAAAGTTACAAAGCTTTCAGGCTTAAGTTTCAGTTACACAATGCTCGAACACCCATCCCTTTACCAGTGCACATATTGCACTACCAAGAACCACAGTAAACCTCCCCCCAACCCCCACCCCCCAAGCCCCCTATCCCACCTGTGTAGTTGATAAATTTCACTTTAATTTCTCTTTGCTTTGATTCTATTTGGTTAAAGAAACTTTGGTACATCTACACAATGGAATACTATGCAGCTGTTAGAAAAGATGAAGTCATGAACTTTGCATATAAGTGGATCAATATGGAAAGTATTATGTTGAGTGAAATGAGTCAGAAAGAAAAAGACAGACATAGAAAGATTGCACTCATATGTGGAATATAAAGTAGCAGAGAAGTTCAAGCTAGCAATGATACAACTTCTGGCAGAAATTTCTCTGGACTTAGCTACTAAAATACTAAAACACAGAAATCCAAAACCTCACGGCTACTATTGTGGCCACACGACCTCATATCTTTTCATTCTCAGCAATAGAAAACAAATTATTAAATGCTTCCTTTCCAGCAGGTCCGACTTTGGGGGGGGGAAACTCCAAATAATTTTTAAAAATCAAAAAAATATATTTATTTTTATAGAATCTCTGTGAGATATAGTTATAAAACTATTATGATTGGGTTTCAGTCCTACAATGTCCCAATACTCATCCCTCTACTAGTGTACATTTCCCACCACAGTGTCCCTAGTATCCCTCCTACCCCCCCCCCCCCCGCCGCCCCGCAGCCTGCCTCTATGGCAGGCACTGTTCTTCTCTGTCTCTCTGTCTCTGTCTCTCTTTATCTCTCTCTCCCCCCTTTTAGGCATTGTGGTTTGCATTATAGGTACTCATGTTTGTCACTTTATCTACTTCACCAGGAAAAATGAAGTCATGAAATTCACATATAAATGGATGGACATGGAGAGTATCATGTTGAGTGAAAAGAGTCAGAGGATGAGGGACAAACAGAATGACTGTACTCATTTGTGGGATATAAAAAAGAAATAGTATGAGAAAAATGCCCAAGGACAGTAGAGACAATGGCCAGGAGGATTGGTCCATGGTTGTAAGCCTGCCTCAAGGGTTGGGGGAGTGGGCAGTTGGGTAGGAGACCATTATGACAATGATGGTTGGAAGGGAATCACTCTGGATGGGAGATTTGTGCTAAAAAGTGGGTAAAGGACCAAACATGATGGCCTCTCAGTATCTGTATTGCAAACCATAATGCTTAAAAAGAGAAAGGAGAGAGAGAGAGACAGAGACAGAGAAACAGAGGCAGAGAGAGACAGAGACAGAGACAGAGGCAGAGACAGAAACAGAGAGAGACAGAAAGAGAGACAGAGAGAGAGGAGAGAGGAGAGGGGAGTGGGGGCAGGGAGCAGGGACTGGGGAGTGGGGAGAGGGGAGAGAGAGGTTCCTGTCATAAATGTAGGCTGTGGGGAGAATGGTGGGAGAGAAACTGGAGACATTGGTGGTAGGAAGTGTACTCTGGTGAAGGGAAAAGTGATGGAACATTGTATTACTTAAACCCCATTATGAATAACAGTGTGTATGTCACTGTGATTCAATTGAAAAAAAAAAGTCTTCACCTCTTAAAGGAAAAGTAGAGCATTTTGAAGCACTCTTCCAAGTTTTCCACATGTGCAGTTGACTATTCTAAGTACCATTAAAGCATTCTGACAGAGAACCGGATATCTGGAAAAGAGAGTCAGAGAGGCCAAATGAATTAAAGTAACAACAGAAGGAACAATGAAGGGAAAAAAATCAACCATGTCATTTAAGGAAACCATATAGCAGGGTAGAAAATCCAAATGTTCTTAGAAATTAGCAGGAAACAGACATGAAAGCAGGTCATGCAGGACAAGTCATATCTAGTAAGAAAACTAGAGAGGAAGTGCCAGTAATAATTTTAAGAGTTCAGAAAACTATGGTACATTTACCAATGCTAATTTTAAATTTTAAAGTAATTAAACTGAAAGGTTTTTTTTTTTTTTGCTTGAGTTACTTAGCTAATTGCCTCAATTTTCCAGTTGGTATGCCAGTTGAGACCTTTAATGTGAGTAAACACCTGGTTCTAGTGATGTTAAAATAACTAAAGTGTATGGAACCATGAAAAACGTCCTTTTAAAAAAGTTTATTTATATAGCAAATAACTGTGATCTGTGTCACATGCAGAGTGAGACTGGTAAGTAATAGTAAAAAATATCCTAAGAAGTAGGAGATAAACTCAAAATTCTGGTGTGTATAGAGTCGTTAGTCTTTCGAGGGTAAAACCAAGGGAGTGGTTTTCTATATGTCTGCATATTCCAGCCCGACTCCCCCCATCTATGGGGGCCATCCAGTCTCTGTAGTCAAATTACAACTGGTGAGTCCTGCATTTCATCAGTTTGGCACAGAGAGCCTCTTCCCTCTGGGGGGAGGTTACCTGCATTTATTTCAGTTTCATACTTCACAGCAGGGGAGATTCTGCGTTCGCTTCTACTTGGTGACGGTATAACCTCCAGTATTTTATATACTGGTATTTATAAATATACCAAGAGTATATAAAATATAAAATATACATATGACTGTAAAATAACTTCCAGAGTTATACAAATATCTGTGGTCTTTTGTAAAACTTACTTGTTTTATATTGGACTGGAGCACAGCAGGTAGGGCGTTTGCCTTGCACGCAGCTGACCCGGGTTCGATTCCTCCATCCCTCTCAGAGAGCTTGGCAAGCTACCAAGAGTATTCCACCCGCACAGTAGAGCCTGGCAAGCTACCCATGGCGTATTACATATGCCAAAAACAGTAACAAGTCTCACAATGGAGACGTTACTGGAGCTCGCTTGTACAAATTGATGAACAACGGGATGACAGTGCTACAGACAGTATATTCTTTCATATTCTTAGATACAAAAGGTGAATTCTAGTTTCCTTCCATGTGATGTGAGGTGACTCATTTATAATCACTATTGTGGTGAATGTGATGTCCTAGTATAGGTCATAAAAAGGATTAAGCTATGAACCTAAATTATTTTTTAAAATTAAGTTTTTAGTTAAAGAACAGTGACTTACAAAGTTATTGATAGATGAGTTTTAGGCATATAATATTTCAACACCAATCACCACTAGCCTCAACTTCCCTCACCCAGTGTTTCCATATTCCTTCCCTACCCTGAAACCCCACCCTATCCCCAGGCACACTACAAAGTTCCAGTGGTTGCAGCTTAGATCCCATATTTTCAGTGTTGTTGAGTCTGTGTTTTGGACGTATGTTTTGAATATGTAGAGAATATACCATTCTCTCACATCACCAGTATAACTGAAGATCCAACACCTGTTTGCCCATTACTTCCTTTACTCTTCTTCCTTACCCCCTTGATTCTTTTTTAAATCTGTCCTTCTTTTCTTTGAACTCTGTGGTCAAGGATAATCCAGACATACCGCCTTTACTGCAATGCATTTTCTCATCAAGTATTCTATATACCACAGATAAGTCAGATCATCCTGTGCTTTTTTTTTCCTGCTTACTTCACTCAATATGGCATCTTCCAGTTCCAACCAGGTTGCAGCAATTGCATGATTTCATCATGGAACTAAATTTTGTTGGAATAAAAATTCTAAACCCTAACCCAGTTTAAACACTACTTGAACAGACAGATCTTTTAATCTGGTTGAATTTTGTGTGACTCAGTTGAATCTTGCTACATTAATCAGATCATTCATGATTTGGGGATTTGTGAGAATGCCAATTTACAGCAAGTGTGACTAAGGTTCTTTAGCTAATAAGTAATATAAAGAATATACTTTTAGAACAAGGATACATGATGGAAAAAGTGCGTGTATCTTCTCAGTGCTTCTTTTTTTCCCCTTCTGGAGATACTCTACCTAAAGTTCAGAGGTCTGCTCTGAGATGTAAGTTTTATTTTTAAAATTAATCAGTTGATTAATTTTCAAAAGTTTTTGGGCCACACCTGGTAATGCTCAGGTGTGAGCATTACTGCTGGCTCTGACACTCCTGGTGGTGCACAGGGGACCTTATGGGATTATGGGGATTGATCTCCAGCCCCTGATATCTCAAATTTAAATGAGGTAGGAATATGCTGTCAGAGGAGCTATATGTTTATAATTGTTACACTATAGTTGAATAACTTTATAATATATCTTAGTCTTTTTTTTAAAGCAGATCTAGAGGGAACAAGTGTGCTCTTGTGTTATCAAAAAGGGTAATACCATGGCCACATGTGAGGGGTCAGGGGAGCAAGGTAGATAACAAGAGAGAACCCTTTGTAGAGTCAAGTGTCATCTGTTTAATCTTAATGGAATGATGACCATAAAGAATTTATTTGCCTGAGTCAAACTTTTGTTGCATAGGGTATTAATTCCCCCAGTGCTTATGGGTTTCCAGTCCATCCCAGTATTTCTTGTGTCTACATCAGCAGAATCTTAGAGAAGACTCTAAGAATGGGAGATGCAGATGTGTGATATGAAGCCCTGGTAAATTGTACTAGTGCATCTGTGCAGTTTTTGGCTTGGAGAATTAGAGCTGACATTAGTATTGTAGTTCCATGATCTAGGCTCTGGGGTCCATGAGGAGAAGGTCTTCAGGATCCCAGTCTTATGGCAGTCTGTTTGGTGCCAGGTGAGAGGGTGGGAGTGGGCAGTGTCCCCTCTCTGTTCATTCTAAAAAGTGAAAGTTAAAGTATAGGGAGATCATTTTGGGAAAATTGGTAATTTTGGTGTATCATTAAAAGTCAAATTTACTATGGGTGAGGGTTAGGATTAGGATTAGGTCTAGGATTGGGCTAAGGATTGTGTAGCACTTATGTGTTAAGTATTTCTGTGTTCAGAGATAAAAAGGGATGTGAAGTATTCGGTGATTGTTAAATTTGGGTTACTTCATAGGTTTATACCTGTTCTTGGGTCAGGTTTACTATGATGACTTCTCAAATTATATATAGCCAATTCATTTCGAAAAATTCAGAAAGTGCTTCCTAGCTCAGGAAAAACATGGTCTATCCAAATTATTTACTGAAAGTCAATGCCTTCAGGAAATAATGTGGATTTAATACTAACGGAACTAATAGAAGCTCACTCAGTGACCTATTAAGACAAGAACTAGTGGTTAAAGCACTTGCTTTGCACGAGATCATATTACCTCACCCAATCTTACTGAAGGTCTGGACCAGCATTCCACTGGTAACTTTTTATGTTTTGTTTTGTTTTATGATGTTACTTAGCAGTGCTCAGGGACAACTCCTGGCTCTGTGCTCAGGAGTCACTTCCTCGCTGTACTTGGAAACCAAGCAATGTCAGAGATTGAACCTGGGCCTCCATGAGATGATCCATATTTCTAGCTAGAACCCTTGTATTCCAGGATGTCTTATCAGTCAAGACCAATATTGATCTAGTCCTAAAATGACTTACTCTACAGAGCCATGCCCTTCAACAAACATACTAATTTGTACCCTTTTTTTCATGATATATACCTCATGCTTTCTTAGACATGTATTACTTTTCTGACTAGCTTTCTAACACAAACTATTTTAACCTCATACTTCTAGTTGTTATTACAGTTTACTTAGTATTTATAGCTATTTAAATTTTAAAAGTGGTATGTAGTCATGCACACCACTCTATTTTCTTTTTTTCACTAGAAGTCATTATATGAATATACTGCTCATTGAATTTTATTTTTCTGCTCCATAAGTCATTCTTGGATTAGTAAATTTAAAACACAGGGCTTTGCTGAATCACTTATTCAACAGATGTTACCGAAACCTTACTATTTATCTAACAGTATGTAATGTTTCTAGGTTACAGAGAAAATTCTATACCTCCAGGGGTTTCTGATATAGTATGGAAGACAGACACTTGGGAAGGAAAATATGCTCCAGTTCATCCAGTGTAAATAATTCTGACATACGTATTATGGTGGTATATGAATGCCAGTGTAGTGATCCTAAATTACTGATTTTTCTGAAATGGTAAAATAGTATGTTTTTCCAGGTGAAGAAATAAGTGTATACATTTGAATATGCATTTTATGTGAACAAATGATGATTTCATCCTGACACATTTTATTTGAAAAAATATCCAAGAAGAAAAAATATAAATTCAGAAAGTTGTTCCAAAGATATATGTAATTTTATCTTTTGAGATTATTTATCAATGATTGAATTTTTTCAAGACTTACAGAAAAAAGCATACACTATTTTGATGAATTTCTAATTTAAATATATATGGGCTTAAAGGATATGCTTCAGGAAAAATCTCATTAATTCTTTATACTTTCCATTTTGAAATTAACAAAAAGAGTTATGAATGGGAACTGAAGAATAAAAATGAGTTTCTATCTATTTCATTTCATCTGCCACTCAGACACCATAATTTTTAGAGCAAGGAGAACCACATGGTTTTTTATAATTTAAGTTCTTCTATAATGAATAGACAGTTTTTCTGGTCCATCAACTTCATCAGTTTTTCATTCTTTTGTGATTTTCAGATATAAGTAAGCACTGCAGTAATAGTTTTAAGAAGATGATTAATGTGTAAATATGTGTATTCATTTTTATGATTTTATTCAAATTAAAACTTTAGAATTTATTAAAAGACAAGTCTCAAATTGTTTAGGAATAATTAATAAAAACTAATATTTTTGGTGAAGCAAGAAATATTTAAGTGACTGTTGTAATAGAAACAAATTTATAATGCAGAACAAGCCATTTTTTTTAACTAAACAAATTTCATTCCATTTGTGTTGAGAGGATTGCTTGTGGATTGATTATACATAAGTAAAGAATGTTGCATTAGGACTGCTGAATTCTGGCATCTCTTCTTTTATGTGCTTTGATTTTAATTTGGTAAGCAACCAAAGATAGTATTTTTTTCCCTACAGTACTTACTTAATTAATTAATTTATTTGTCTGTCAAAATTATTTTATTTGGAATGTCCTATTATCAGCATAGTTTTACATTATAAGTATGAGTCAACAACAACTTTTTTGAAATGCACATTCAGATTGCACCAGAAAAGAATACTGCTTGTCTAGAAGTTAAAAAAAAAACACAACTAAAGATGTTTGTGGGTCTTGATGAATATGTTTTTGATCAATATACATTATGTCTGTTTTTAAAACATTACAGTACTTAATTTAAATATATGCTTAGTTTTCGTTTGGTGGCCACACCTGGCAGTCCTTAGCAGTTGCTCCTGGCCAGGCTCTGGGGACCAGATATTAGGCCTTTTGCATTCAAAGCGTGTGCCTATTCAGTCTAGTTATCCCTTCAGCTCAAATATTTTTTAAAAATTATTTTCCAGGAAGTAATGAGTGTTAACATTTTTGGTATTTGTTATTCTGGTTTATGTATGTAACTATTTTATCAAGTAAACTTAACGACAGAAGGATACAACTAAGAAAGGTCATATTTTTTTATCCTAGTACTTTCATGTCTACTGTTATTTTATCCTCTCTGTCCTTGATATTTCTGTCATTTCTTATCATTTTCTTGTTCACTCAAGTTTTTCTTATCCCTGTGGTAGGAGTATTTACACCCTTGAAATTGGCAAATGTTATGTATGAAAACGCCGTGCTTTTTATGCCCTCACAATTATTACTTCAGGTAACTCAGTTTTAAGTTACGTAGTGCATATGATTCTCTTTATTAAGGGGATGGGTTTGAAGGTTGCTTAATCAATATTGACACTGGTGAAGTATGAGACCAGGACTGCTATAGTCTGAGTGAGCTCCTGCCTACTCCTGCCAGACTCACGTGCCCCTAAGTTCCACTTGACCTATTAGTCTTGGAAGTTAATTCCTGCCACTGGGATTTTGGAGATTTGTGGTTCTCAATCTGGGAGGCAGTTATTGTAATTAGAAGGTAAAGGAAACAGTCCCAACCTCTGCTTGGGGTCCAGGTCCTTAACTTTCACTGCAGAAAAGGATTTCAGAAGATGTAGGGTAAAAGAAAAGAAAGTTAGAGATTATTTAGTACATGCTCTAAGAGAGACAAAACAAAGGCAAACTCCTATAAGAGCTACCTTGTAGGGAATGTGGTCTGAGTATTTTAAAGGGCATTTCTAGGAGTTGGGATGGATATTTGTAAGGAGGAAGAGCTTCTCCAAGAACAGTTGGGTGTTCTTGGTGAGCCTCCATGGGTGGAGATTCCTTGGTATTGGAACCATCCCTATTTTCATGTCATCTGTGGTATTTTTGGAGTCTTAAGGAATTAAGTGCATGATGGAAGGGGGGATTATGATAATTTTATTGCAGTAATATCACAAGAAAGTAAAAAGATCAGGTTGCAGGCACATGCTCTGATATCTTTAGTTTCCTCCTGTTTTAACCAGTTCATTCACATGAGTTCTGAGGTTCTTAGGTTAGAGAGAGATGATAGAAAAAGTGGTCAAAGGATGGTGTCAGAGAATTCAAATGAGAGTTTCTTAACTTTCTAGCCTGCCTCAATATGATACTTAGAAAATTGGTTGGGAATTACTAGGACAAAGCTCAATCTCTTTCTCTGTCTCTCTCTTGATGAGGATGAATAAAATGGATATAAAGACTGAATTTGTGATCATTTCATATTGAGATGCCATTCTAAAGATGACACTCACAAAGGAGATAATTATAAAGTTAAGAGAAGTATAGAGATAGGGTGTAGGAGTCTTGAACAAATGATGTCTTAAGATTTGTGCTAGGTTTGAACTTTAAGTTATATAAATCTTGTTCTCTGTGCCAGTTTGAATGGAGTTTTCTGTTCTCAGTTACTAAAAACATCTTAACTGCATCACATGTGGGTTAAGCATGCAGCAATTGGTAACTATGCTCGTTTCCTCCTACTAAACTGCCCTTCAGTAGAATCACATACATTTTGGAATTCCAAAGTTACTTTAGGGAAATGAAGACATAATTTCAGAAGAAATTCACAGACATCTGAGGAGTATGAATTATTCATTAAATTGTTGCAATAGTCTTTCAAGTGCGAACCTCAGGATGTGATGAATTCTCAAGAATATGCCCTATTAGTGTGGCTTACTTTTGAGGGGACTTGATTGAACAGAGGGATAATTAAGCCTTGGAAGGTGATATAAAATTTGTAATGCTGCAAGTCGGAAATTAATTCGAGTTGTTATAAAATTTATATGGCTAAAGTTTTGGCAACATGTGTTTCAATCTAACTTTATGAAAATATATTCTTTTACATAAAGGTGTTTACATGTAAGTTGATAAGCAAGTTAAGAGCTACTGTCTATAATAAAAACAAGTTCAAAATTGTGACACCTGTTTATTGAGTAGATTTCAACTTTATGATATGAGTTTATTTTTTGTTAGTGCCCCTAGTTTCATTGACCTGATTATTCTGATGATGTACTGTGAATTAATATGTATAACTTTTGTGTTTATTGCTTCTTTGTTTATATTTATTATTTAATCCATCCATCATGATTATTATTCAATAATTCATAGCGCTTCAGATGCTTGGTTTTTATCATTAGGTAATTAATTATTAAAAACAACTGCTTTTGTGTTAAATATTTGTGTGTAGGCATGTAGTTAAAATATGTTTCCATCTTACTTTTCTTCAATGGTCCCAGTCAGTTTTTCTTTGAATAGTGTTTTAATTATAAAATTATTAAAAGGAAGCTAGCTACCAACCCCTCCTTTCTCCATCCTTCTGATCTTCTTTACCCAACTAAAGACCCACAATTAAAGATTTTTTTAGTTGGATTACTATGTGAAGTGCAGAGTTACAACTGAGTTTTTGATTCATAATTGAGTTTCAGATGTACAATATTCCAACACAAATCTCTTTACTTGTTCAGTTTCCCTCCTGACCTCCCAGCCTATCTTTATGGCAGGCACTATTTTCTCTTTCTACCCCCCTCCTGACTCTTTGGCACTGTGGTTTATAATACTGTTCCTGAAAGGTGTAATACATATCACTTTACCTCTCTTCAGCACCTGATCCTTGTCCAGAATGACTATTTGCCTATATCATTGTCATAGTGAAGACTCCCAAATTTTATCCTTTACTGCCTTTATTACATACATTTTAATTTGGTGAGGTCCTTATTAAAAATAATGGTTTGATCACAAAAGGAACATAAACTAAATGGGCAAAGGTAATGTGCTGGAGAGATAGTACATTGGGTAAAGCATTTTCCTTGCATGCTGTTGACCTAGTTTCAATTCCTGAGTATCACATATGGTCTGGAGTGTTCCCTGAGCATAAAGCTAGGGGTAAGCTTTGAACATTGCCAGTATGACCCCCAAACAAACAAATCCCCAAAATATAATTCATCAAAGATTGAGTTTGCACAACTAAATGTTGCATAAGAATTTTGTGTACATATAGTTATTTTCCTACTCAGGTAATACTATTTGGTAATAATACTTGATTACTATTTGGAAGCCCCCACAGCAGAGCCTGGCAAGCTACCTGTGGCATATTCGTTATGACAAAAAAAGTAACAACAAGTTTCACATGGAGATGTTACTGGTGCCTGCTCAAGCAAATCGATGAGCAATGGGATGACAGTAATACAGTGATACTCTTTGGAAAATGATCATAACTAATGAAATACTTGTAAAGGGATGATTCTTAGAAAGAGTTAATTTTTGCTGTTATTTAAATAATAATTTAAAAAGCTCATCATTTTATTCAAATTGTTCGTAGACTTTTCATTGTTTTTGAAAATTTGAAAATGATGCTATTCATTTGCCTACAATCACTGGTATTACAAACAACCACTTCCTGAAATGGAATCATTTATTATGAATATTTATCTAGGATATTAATGTTGTGAAATTTAGATGTGTCATGACCGTGTGCTTTAGAAAATCCTGGACCTGTAGAACTGGGCCAATTAATATACATAGTGGTAGTGTGGCTGCTGGGGCTTCTGGAAGTATGGGATGGGGTATTTTCGGCCTGAAAACTGAGAATTTTTGTTGGTTTGGTGTCTCTACAGAGATCATCATGAAGCAGTGTAGTTGGGCCATTGACATGTTGATGAATGTAGGGTATGGGTATAGCTTCCAGGGCTTTGGCAGGGTGGGAACTCAGCCTGCCTCCTCTGGTGGGCAGCCCAGAGCCGTCCCAATAGGAGCGCACTGGATTCTATGGGAAAGTAACATAGAGGCCAACTAAGCTCCACAGACAAAAACAATAACACGAAAGGCTCAACTAGCAACAAATAGTAAACCCTCAGAAAAGGGCTTAATGGCCCTAAGGTGAGGTATAATAATGTTCACAAATTTTCTTTTACTGAAGTATTTTTTGATGATTCCATTGGAGTGATAGCACGTGCCTTGCACGTGGCCGACCTGGGTTCGATTCCCATCATCCCATATGGTCCTCTGAGCACTGCCAGGAGTGATTCCTGAGTGCAAAGCCAGAAGTAACCCCTGTGCATCACCGGGCGTGACCCAAAAAGCAAGAAAAATAAATTATTTTGTGCCTACTAAAGGGAGTAGTGTTGGGGAGGTGGTTGGGAAAATATGAACAATGGAGAGGGAAGGTCTTTCTGGTGGTGGGATTGGTGTTGGAACATTAAATGACCATAACAATGAATTATCAACAACTGTGTAAAAAAAAACAACTGTGTAAAAGCACAGCATTTAAGTAATAATAATAATAATAAAGAATATCCATCTTAAAAACTGCATTTAATTTGTCATTTGAATTTTGCTTTTTTAGACACAATGATCATAAGTAAAGAGTGCTGTTCCTGGCTAAAAAAATGTGGGTGAATTTTTTAAGGCTAACCATACGCAATTACAAAACCTTTACTCAGTAGTTTTATGGGAGGAAAAATTAACTTCTGTT
Source organism: Sorex araneus (assembly GCF_027595985.1). Classification (NCBI taxonomy): domain Eukaryota; kingdom Metazoa; phylum Chordata; class Mammalia; order Eulipotyphla; family Soricidae; genus Sorex; species Sorex araneus. The sequence continues at coordinate 244,359,973 of NC_073302.1, forward strand.
TTAAAAAATGCTTCCTTCCACCATATACATTGCCCCCTCCCTGTACTATCTCTTAGCCTATCTCAAATGGCATGTTTCATACTAAATAACAGTTCTAATGTTCTTTGTTTCCATTGTCTTTGGGTACTTGTTATTCCACTATTATGTTTCTTTATATCCCCCATATGCGAGAGATTGTTCTGTTGGACTCTCTCCTTCTGACTAACTTCATTCAGCATGATACTCTCCGGGTCCCTCCATGTGTAGGAAATTGCATGACTACCTTTTTCTTATGGCTGAATAATATTCTATTGTGTATGTTTACCATAGTTTCTTTATCCACTCATGTATTCTTGGTTATTTGGGTTGTTGTCAGATTTTGGCTATTGTGAATAGTGCTGCAAGGAATGCAGAAGTCCAAATGTCTTTTCTCCATTTTGTTTTGTGAGCCCTTGGGGTATATTATAAGAAATAGAGTTTCTGGTCAAATGGAAGCTCAATTCCTGAATTTTTTAGGGATGTCTATATTGTTTTTCAGAAAGGATGGACCAGTTAACATTCTCACCAGCAATGAATGAGAGTCTCTTTCTCCCTACATCTACATCAGTGCTGATTGTTCTTGTTCTATTTGATCTGTGCCAGTCTCTCTGGTGTCAAATCTGTCTTGATAATTAGTGATAGAGAAGTTTTTCATGTTGGTTATTTGTGTTTCTTCTTTGAGGAAACTTCTGTTCATCTCTTCTCTACATTTTTATGATGTTGGATATTTTTTCTTTTCTTTTTTTTTTTTTCTTTTTGGGTCACACCCAGCATTGCTCAGGGGTTACTCCTGGCTTTGCACTCAGGAATTACTCCTGGCGGTGCTTGGGGGACCATATGGGATGCCGGGGATCGAATCCGGGTTGGCCGCGTGCAAGGCAAACACCCTACCCGCTGTGCTATCGCTCCGGCCCCCGGATATTTTTTCTTGTAAAGTTTTATTAGTGTCTTGTATATCTTTATTATTAATCTCATCAGATGGGTGTTGGATAAATAATTTTTCTCATTCCCTGGGCTTTGTATCTTGGTAATTGTTGCCTTTGAGATGCAGAAGACTCTTAATTTAGTGTAGACCCATTTGTTTATCTTTGTTTCCATTTGCTTCCTCAAGAGGTATTTCATCTTTGAAGATGGAGTTTAGCTTAATTGTCATGGAGGTTCTGCCTACATTTTTCTCTGTGTACCTTATGGATTCAGGTCTAATATTCAGATCTTTAATCCATTTTGATTTAAATTTTGTTCAGGGCATTAGAAAGAGGTCTGAGTTCATTTTTATTTGTTTGTAGCTGACCGGTTTTCACAATACCAGTTATTGAAGAGGCTTTCCTTCCTCCACTTCATATTTTTTGCTCCTTTATCAAAGATGAACTGATCATATACCTGAGGGTCTGTCTCAGGATATTCAACTCTATTACATTGATCTTATGGTGTGTTTTTATGGTAATGGCACCATTTTGTTTTAGGAGAGCCTGGCAAGCTACCGAGAATATCCCACCTGCACGGCAGAGCCTGGTAAACTACCCATGACATATTTGACATGACAAAAGCAGTAACAACAAGTCTCACAATGGAGACGTTACTGGTGCCCGCTCAAGCAAATCGATGAACAATGGGACGACAGTGCTACAGTGCTGTATTATTTTAGTGTTACTTAAAGAGTGTGGTTCAAGAACAGCTGCTCATTGATCACTAGTAACAAGTTTGTTACCAATTCAACATGAAATAAGTACACAAATGATCAGTGTGGAGAAATGTATTTATCATTGCTATATAATCAGTATTTGTTTTATTTTTAAGCGTATTACTTCACAAAACATTGAAAATTTTAGAGCTATGTTTTTTTATCCTCAGATGTTAGAGATGCACAGTTATAAATGAGATACAGGATCTCATTTAATCCTTACAATAACATAACACTTAAAGTAGGTACTACTATTACTCCCCATTTAATGATGAATAATCCAAAGGAGGGGCTAGACATTCTGTAAACTTCTTCAGGGTCACAAAGGTGTGTGCAAAGTGTGCGAATGCTGAGAGGTGACAAGACTCTAGGCACTGGATTTATGTCTCTTTTTATAAGTACATGTTTTGTGCCAACATACACACGATCTCTACTTAGATTAAATATCTACAGTTTTGTTTGTCCCTACAAATTCAGTTTCTGTGCTTGTCTCACACATGTTACTTCTATCACACAAGGAAATGATAATCATTATTGTATCATTTGAGGATGGTGTGGTAATTATTAATGGTAACTCTAAAGAGTTCAGAGTCTTTACAGAAATCCCATCCAATTTCAAGATGTCTGTTTCATATAGCATTTTCAGAAATTCAATTCTTCTTTGAATCAGCACTTATCCAAATCAATTTGCCTTGCCCATAGCACCAATTTCATATTTATAATTCCATTTATTTCCTGTCCTAGGATTCCGCCCTTGCATTGCTACAACTATCTGCATCCTACAGTCATCTCAGACAGAGTAATTAAATTTTATGAATCTAAGTGCTTCTCTGTCCTGGTAAATGCCTGTATAAAACAACTTGAATTCAGTTAAATTCCTCTCACATTTTCTTACCTGTGATTCCTGGGCAAAAGTAGATTGGGATCAAAAAACAAAGTCTTAAGAGAAATCCTTGGGCCCATCTCTCACAGCCACTGCCGTGTCGACTCACCCACTGGCCCTGCTCTCCTGGTCCTTGACTAAATCTGGAGAGATGAAAGCCAAACAGTTAAAATTCATGGACACGCTTGTCCCCCTGGCTGAAATCTCTGGGGCACAATGGGTAAAATCCCTGTCCTGTCAAAACCCTGACAGCCATACCCATACCCCACTGCTGTAGCCACACTAAGGATTCAACTCTAGCACTTCACTTATATGCTCTGCAGAGACACCAAACTGCGAAAAATTTCAGATATCCTGATATCCAGGCTGAGAATTCTGGGGTCTTCTCAGAGTGAGGGCGGGTGGGTTCCCCTGCCTCCCCTGCAACTTCCCCTTCTTTCCACCCGACCACACTTCCAGAAACCCCGTAACCATGCTCACTTCCTACAGCTGCTGCTGTGTGAACTCATTGACCCAGACCATAATCCTGAAGTATCTGAACCTCCAAATTCCTCTGTTCTGAAATTCTAGTAGGGCCACACCAGATTAAATGGGAAAGTAACATAGAAGCCAACTGAACTCAATAAGCAAAAGCAATAACACAGAAGGCTCTACTAGCTACAAATAGCTTAGTAAATCCTTAGACAAGGACTTAAAAACTCCATTGTGAAATACAACACTTTTCACATTAAATAAATTATTTTTAAACTTAAAAAAAATAGAAATCTTTGGTGTGAGGATTATGCACTAGATTTATTTTGAGGAAGAGTAAGAAATAGAGGGACGTTGAAGTAACTGTCTGGAATGGTTATGATTACACTTGTTACTAGATTTTTTAACCATACAGGCATAATACTTTGAGCTATTAGAAACATGCCACAGTTAGATTTGTGTGACATTTCCTCAGTATACCTCTGACTTTGATTGTAGCACTGGATACGTAAGTTTAAGCTCTTTTTTTCTGCCAACAGCATCTTACCCTAAGCTTAGTTTTTTTTTTTTTAAATAAATATTCCGTTATGCCTCAAAAGCTTTCTTCAAAATTGTGTGAGCCCTCTTGCTTTACGTATAGGAGTAATTGAAAGTAGAGATGTATAAAAACCTAGGGACAACCTTTTAAAAATGAGGATAGGGTTTGAGTTTGTGGTTCCAACCTTTCCCCCTCCTTACCTTTTCAGCTAGTGATTCTGGGAAGAATTAGAACACGTGTGAAATATTTTCAAGAGAATGGATCTTACTTTTCTACATAAATAATCTTATTATTATATTCTTAAATTTAATAATTTTTCCTTACAATCTGCCTCATATCTGCTTTCTGCAATCATTTATCAGAGAAAATAATCAAACCAAGTCCTTGTCTCAGCGTTGCTTACAGTAGAAATCAAACTCTGACAGGTCTTCTTGTGAAAACTAGGACTCCCGACCTGAGGTTTGCACTTGGAGGTTTCTGGACCATCTTTTGTGAAGTGCGGTTAGTTGAAATGCCCTTCAGTTCTGGGAGCTGCCGCCAAGTGTCAGTAATGCCTGAATGCACATAGCTGCTTCCATTATTTGTAATGAATCTTTTGCAGAAATGGAAAAGATCCCTATATGGGGGAGGGAGTATGAGATGCCATAAGGAAGACTCTAAGTGACTTTCTGGCCAGCCAAAGAAATGTCACAGAAGAAAGAAGGAGGAAGATCCAAATGAGAAGAGAAAAGAACTTGGCATCTCACAAAGAAATGGAAGTGCTGTCTCTCCTTCCTGTCAAGGAGGCTAAGAGGTGTGAGCAGCAGATTGCAAAAGAATCCTGGGAGCCAGGGACACTGCCAAGTTGCTATTGATGCTGGAACTGTTTCTTGATTGTTGGAAGCCAATGACAAAAGTCTGGAGAAGATGACCAAAGAGAGACACTGCTTTCTTCTACCATGTGGTGGGATAAAATATATCCACCAGCTGGAATTCTGGCAGGTATAAGAATTCTGCTACCAGGATGCCCTGTTGAATTTTCAGTTTTTCTGTGTTAACTATCACAAATGATTCCTATCTGCAACCAAAAATTCCCCACTATTTCAGATCCCCTCCCCACCAGACCCACCACTCATGCATTCTCATTTGATCCTGTACCTCTACTTGAGGTTGTTTTCTTCCTCAGTCACATCTTAAGGAGTCCTGTAGACCAGTGGTCATCAATCTCTGGTCCAGGGACTGGTTCTGGCCTACAAGCGTAGAAAGGTTGAAAACCGCTATCCTACCACCTTGATTATCACACTCAGTACCTCTACTGCAAACCACAACAACCAAAAGGAGAGAGAACAAAAGGGAATGTTCTGCTCCAGAAGTGGGGTGGGGTGGTGGGTGATGGGATGGGGGTGGTGGGAGGGATACTGGGAACATTCGTGAAGGAGAAAGGGCAGTGGTGGAGGGATGCGTAAATGATCATTGTATGACTGAAATGCAAACAAGAAAGTTTGTAAGCTTGTAACTGTACCGCATAGTGATTCACTAATAAAAAAGAATTGAAGAACTACTCTAGACTGAGGTCTTCTTTTGGTTTTGGGTTTCTCAAATAATTACTTTTTTGTTGTTGTTCTCTTCCACTACCCCAGACACCTCTCAGTGTGTCATAGGTCTTCACATGTCATGTCACTTACGTGGAATGGCAATAACAATCTCCCCATTTATTGATGCTTGAATCATGGCAAGGAAATAGTCTGTGAGTCATTTCAGTAATTTAAATTTCTATCTTGGAAGTAAGAACAATATGAGATTCCTAAGATGTGCTTGACCTTTGGATATTCATAGTCAATAAAGATTCCTCCTTCTCCTCCTCCCAGCCGCTTCCAGGTCTCCTTGTTGAAGGGGAGATGCTTGGAGAGTTACATGGCTTACAGGTTCTCCTCTTGGCTTGTTTGTGAGGATTTCTTAGACCCATCAATAAAAGCCAGATCTCTTAAACAAGGTTGTTCTCTAGGGAGATTTCAATAAACATCAAGGGTTGTAATATATTCTGGTTTCTCTGTCACTTAAAAGACTTGCTCATGTTTCTGAACCATGTTTTATCAATTTGAGTCTTGAGACAGCAACATGTTTTTTTATTGTATTAAATGGTTTTAATTTTCTTATTTACATAGGTCAAAATCATATGGTAATCATTAATTGACTTTAATTTATTTTCTGATCATTCTATTTGCCAGTTCTAAAAGTTTTATTGGAATAAGCAATATAAGGTAAAATTGTTATGTGCCAAATAGGGCAAGTTGAGATTGAGAGGAAAACTGAGGATGCTGGTGGAGGGACGGTCACTTTGGTGGTGTTGGCACTAAATATGTGACACAACTATATAGTGAACAGCTTCGTCAATCATGGTATTGAGACAGCAACATGTTTTTATGATTTATAATAGCAACTGATATGTTCCAAGTGAGTTATGCTCTTAAAAATATTAATTCCTAATTTTTAAAACTAAGGCAGTAATTGCCTGTTTTTAAGGAAATGAAAGAAACATTGGAAAGAAGGAGCATGATGTAATGTTTTTGGGGTTGCTGAGCTGCCCAGAAAGAACTCTTGGCTCTGCCCCTCACAGGCTCCTGCTCCTTATCAGAAATGGGTTAGTAAGAATACTTGACCTCAGAATTTATTATGAGAAGGAAATAAGTTAATATTATAAAGAGATTAAGAGTGTATGACATATTATTAGACTCACATAAAATTTTACTCTGAAATAAAATATCTTAAGATATTTTCCATACCTCTGTGAACATCAGTACAAATCAATTTTCTGTTTATATAAGTATGCTTATATAATAGGTCTTTTTCTTATCTCTTAACAATATGTTGGGACATCTTCATTATTAATATTTATAAATATAGCTTCCCTTCCCTTCCTCTTTCCTTTATTTCTTTCCTTCCTCCCTCTCATTTTTGAGCCACACTTGTGGGTTACTATGCTTGTGGGATACTCCTGATAGTGTTTGAGAAACTGTGGTACTGGAAATAAACCCAGGTTCTCACATACAGAACCATGGACTACTGCCCTTTAAACCATCTCAGTGTAAGCAACCTCACTCTCAGTAGGTGCATATAATTCATGGTATGTACATATAACAACAGTCCATTCATCCTAAAAAGATGGATTTGTTTCTAGTGTTTCTACTATAAATTGTATTATAGTATATAGCTACAATATCTTCAAATTTTTGCCCTGTAGAAAGAAGAATTCATAGAAATAAAGTAAAAATTATTTTATTTTACTAGGTAGATAGTGCCAAATTGCATTGCAATGTATTTTGCCAATTTATACTTGTCTCAAAAACTTTTGATTAAAATATGATAAAATAATGAACTGATTTATAATTGATGAAATCAGTGTGGAATGTGGAAAACATGTCTATGGCAAGGTTGGGTAGAATATTTGGCAGTACATGTATTGAGGCGGAGCTATAGCACAGCGGGTAGGACATTTGCCTTGCAAGCGGCCAACTTGGGTTCAATTCCTCTGTCCTTCTCGGAGAGCCTGGCAAGCTACTGAGAGTATCCCGCCCGCACAGTAGAGCCTGGCAAGCTACCTGTGGTGTATTCAATATGCCAAAAACAGTAATAAGTCTCACAATGGAGACATTACTTGTAGGATATCATTGGTTTGTCCTTTCTCCCTTGCCACAAAGAGTTTAGGCATATCTGGTAATAATCTCTAAACAATTCTAGAATACATTGCTATGTCCTGTTCCCCTTGCCACTAGGAGCTTAGGTATATCAGTCATGCCCATCAAGGTGCTCCCGAGTCACTCCCATTCCGTAATCACTTCTATGCTTCCCCAACTAGTTAATCAGCTTTTCCCCTAATCAGATTCTGTTAATTTGTAAGGTCAGACCTTGCTAGGACAGTGAACTTGTATTGTAAGTTAATATTTCCTTGCTCCTCTCCTCATGTTTTTTGAATAGTTTACTTTAAAACAATGTCCTTTTTGTATGGACAAAGAAAGACAGTTGTTAATATGCTTTGGTAACATGGGATTTAATTGGCTTCGAATATTATTCACTCCTGGGCATCTGCTTTCTCGACTTAAGCCTCAGCTGCCCTTACTTCCTAGCACCTCCAAAAGCAGGGTCCCGACGAGGGACGGGATGGACCCAGGGCAAGTGGTGTGTTATGTGCTACCCTGGCCTGGCCATAGTGCCTAATGCTTAACTGTATATTAAGAGCTTGGTCATGGACATGTCATGTCATGATCCAAAAGCAACAATGAGACTAGGACCCAGCTAGGGATAGGAAAGACTAATCTGGCCTGAGCCCTGTAGTATGAAATCGAGATGACCCCAGGAGAGCAATTCTATAAGCTTAATGCATCTCTTGCTGTGTCCATACAAAATGATTAATATTATGAATGCTTATATGTTAGTTGGACAAGGAGAGGAGAAACACACCCATGGGATTCCACTCTTGGGTGAGTGTCCTGCTGAAAGAGAATCTGTCCTAGAAGAAGCATCCCCTGAGGGAAAGAACTTTACCCCTATTGATTGTGACCACACCAATGTGTAAGCCCCAACCCCTCATGCTTGGGGATTTAACTAGGCTGTGAGAGTGGGCTGGGGGCGAGTCCCAGGGCTAGTCCCAGTGTGAGATCTGGAGAAGCCAGATCCAGATCCAGATCCAGAGCAAGAGGGAGAATGAAGTAGCATGGGGGAAGAAGCAGGAGGAGAATCAGAGGAGAATGGAGATGGGAATGGAATAAACTGCAACTGAGACCAACCAGCCTGGCTCCGTTCCTTCCTTCGCCTGCCTCATCATTGCCATCGACCTCCCCGGGGTGGGGGAAGCGGCATGAGACTACCAAACTCGGGGGGCGGGAGATTAGTGCCGCTGCCCTGTGCCCGGTGTGGTGCCCCCTCTCCTTCCTTTTTTGTGTGTTTTACACAGTTGCTGGTGCCTTCTTGAGCAAATCGATGAACAACAGGAAGATAGAGCTACATGTACTGAGATACATTTAGATGTGTTGTTTCTGGTTTTTGTTTGTTTGTTTGTTTGTTTTTTGCTTTTTGGGTCACACCCAGCGATGCTCAGGGGTTACTTCTGGCTCTCCACTCAGGAATCACTCCTGGTGGTGCTCAGGGGACCATATGGGATGCTGGGAATCGAACCCGGGTCATCCGAGTGCAAGGCAAGGCAAACACCCTAACTGCTGTACTATCACTCCAGTCCCCAGATGTGTTGTTTCTGAATTGGAGCTCATCTTAGGTATGAATCCAGATCTGAGAATACGCAAAAAATCAAGGATGGTGCTAGTTGAGCATATGTGAGGTCCTGAGTTCCATCTCTAGGACTGTACACAATAATAACAACAACAACAAGAACTGAAAAGAATATACAGAACATTATTTGCAGAATTTATCTTCTTCTTAGCACCGAAATACTTCCTAAATTTACCAGCATGCTCATAATGGCACAGAGAACTACTATGCTCCACAAATGCTCTAGCATCCTATATTAACAGTGTGTTATATACAAGAAAAGTGAATGACTTTTTTAATACACTATAACTACAAAAAGAGGTTACAAAAGCTACTGAAGGAAAATGGATGCAGGATATCTTTTTGAATACTGGGTGGGAAGGAAGGCCTGCAGCAGGCCTGCAGGCATGGAGCTCAGACTCCCACAGGGTGTCCATTCTTTTCATCTGAGGAACCTGTTTCCTCTCCCTTCAGACTGCCATTGTGTTCTTCTCAAGGATGCCAGCAGATTTCCCCTACCGTCCTGCAAGTTATAAACATCTGGGAATATTCATTATATAGAGCCCAAATGAGGCAAGCTTTACTGCTGTGGAGTTTTCTGAATCAGAAAAAAAATTCACTTAATTGGAATGATAAATCTTTGTTACTCATTTATTTAATCTCCAAAAGACCTGAATTAAAATATTAAAAAACGGAAAATGCAAAAATGAATACAAATATTTTCCCTAATCCCTGTACATATATTATCTAAATTTAAAAGTAAAAAACCTACTCTATCCTTTTTAATCCCTCTCTGTCACTCCAGCTCTGCCCCTTGGAGTTTTTAATTTTAAAGTACTTCATGTTAAAGAGAGAGGAAAGAACGTACCTCATGTGCTTCTCACTGAGCCCTGGCAGTTCGCTGAGCATGCCTTTCTCTGACTCTAAATCTTCAACAGACAAGAGGAGAGGACGGGAAGGAGAAAGGGAGAGATAAGGGGGCCTGTGGGCCAGGGATAGAGGTATGCCAGGCCCCCTGCTCTATGTACAGGACAAATTCTGTGACCCATCAAGATAATGCAAGCAATAATAGCAAGCATGGCAGTAATTTCATGAGCATTGATTCCCTGTCACGTATTTGAAATGTGTTCTCTCCTTTAATCCCCACCAGAGCCCCATAGTTATTTCATCTTTATAGATGAGAAAAGCAAAGTCATGAGAGAGAAGCATGGCCAAAGTTACACTACTAGCAGAATTCCAGCTATCCAATTGAACTCCAGACAACACATTCTCCTCAGTGTGTGAGAAGTCTCTAGACACAATTGGAGATACCTTTGAGTATTCTGTAGAACAGGATTTTCAAATCTCTTTGAAAATCATCAACTGGAACCTTGAATAAACAACATTTTATACTTATCTTTAAGCACATGCATGGATGCCATGTGCATGCACTTGCACATACATGCACACCACACACACACACACACACACACACACACACCCTTCCCATCAACCTAAATCAGGAAAGATACCTACCTGCAATTTCTTCATGACAGAATTCTAGAAGATGGAAATTGTTTTTATTCTATACTTAACCAATCAATTTTGTAGTCTGTGGCTTATAAAGAAATGGACCAAAAAAAAAAAAAACTCTCCAAAATGATTCTTGTGTGGAAAGAGGAATTAGAAATGGCAAATCATTTCCCCCGTGCCTGTGCCCAGGCGCCCTCTCGGACCCTGAGCTGCTCAACCTCCCTGAGCACCATCCTCTAGTGCCGCTCCCGGTTTCCCCCCGCTCCCAGGTTTGTGCCCTCCCCACCTGGCACCCCATCCATATCGCGATAGGGAGAGTTGCCTCTGCAGAAGTTGGTGTGGTCTCTTTTTTAGACGCAGTTGTTTTCCTCTTTCCTGGTACTCTGGACTCACATCTTAATTTCTATCAACTAATTCTGTGGAGAATATCCTGACCACCTCAAACACATTAGGTTAATAGTCCAGTAGTGTACACCAATTGCACCATAATACTGGTGTCACAAGAAGCTCTACAAATCCAGTATAAAAAAAAACATCTTCCGAAGCTTCACTAGAGACCTCCCCTAAGCCACTGAGGAGCATCAGAAAGTAAGGTGAAACTCTAGAAGGGGGAAAAGGTGATCACTATCGACCCAGCTCATCCAGAATCCTTTCTCGCAACTAGAGGGCAATACTGATAGTGAACTGGAAAGTTCCGCCACCATATTACTATAAAAATATGAAGAAACAATGAAAATCCCATCATGAGGAGAAGATGATGAAAAGGGTCCAGACGCCTCAACAAGCATTACGCACAAATACGATCTCTCCAATAAAGAATTCAGAGATGAAGTTTTGAAGGTGTTCAATGAAGTCAAAGAAATGGTTCAACATAAATCCAGTAAATTAAAGGAAGACGTGAAAGAAACAATGGAACAGACAGCCAAGAAAACACAGGAAGAAATGAGAGAAGAAATAAAAATGCTACAAAGAGAAGTGTCATGAATAAAGGGTTCTATAGATGAGATAAAAAAACTCAGTGGGTGCCCTCAATAGTAGAATTGCTACAGCCGAAGACAGAATCAGTGAGCTTGAAGATGAATTGCAGGAAGCTTACAGCAACAACAAGCAATGGGAAAAGACCTCAAAGTAGCTCTTAGGCGAATCAGAGACCTAGGGGATTATTTCAAGAGGAACAACATTAGAATCATGGGAGTACCAGAAGGACAGGGAGACAACTGCAATGAAAAAGCCACAGTTAAAAATATCATTGCTGAAAAGTTCCCAGAGTTGGAGAATGCAGACGTCCAGATCCAAGGAGCCTGAAGAGTGCCAGCTAAAAGAGACTCTAGTAAAAAAGACTCCAAGACATATCGTAGTCAGAATGATGGATGCCACGGATTGAGACACAATACTGCAAGCAGCAAGGTCAAAGAAGGAAATCACATACAAAGGAGTACTTTTTAGATTTACAGCAGACCTATCAGAAGAAACCCTCCAAGCCTGAAGACATTGGTGGGATATAGTGAAAAAACTCAATGATATGAACACCTCACCAAGAATACTTTTTTAAATTTAAATTTATTTATTTTTTAATTAGTGAGTCACAGTGAGATTCATACATTTTCGTGCTTGTTTTTCCCTCATGCAATGTTTGAGAGCCCATCCCTCCACCAGTGTCCATTCTCCACCACCAATGAACCCAGTATCCCTCCCACCCCCCCAATCTCATCCCCCCCACCCCACCCCGCCTCTGTGGCGGGGCATTCCAATTTGATATCTCTCTTTCCTTTTGGGTGTTGTGGTTTGCAATAGGGGTATTGAGTCGTCATCCTGTTCAGTCTCTAGTCTACTTTCAGCACGCATCTCCCTTCCCGTGTAGGATCTCCAATCACATATTACTTGGTGGTCCCTTCTCTATCTGGGATGACTTTCCCCCAGCTGTGAGGCCAGCTTCTAAGCTATGGAGCCAACCTCCTTCACCAAGAATACTTTATCTGGCTAAACTTCCACTCAAACTTGAAGGAACAATACACTACTTCATGGATAGAAAACATCTCAGGAACTTCATAGACTCAAAACCGACTTAAAAGAAGGACTAAAGGGGCTGCTGTAAGACAAAAAAAACCCCTACAAGCACAATAATTCCCTAAAGAATGATGACACAAAATCCCATGACAATTATCTCCCTCAACATCAATGGTCTAAATGCATCAATTAAGAGACACAGAGTGGCAAAATGGATTCGAAAACTAAACCCAATATTCTGCTGCCTACAGAAACACATCTGAACAGTCAGAGCAAACACAGACTCAAAGTCAAAGGATGGAAAACAATCCTTCAAGCAACAACTCCCTCAAAAAAGCTGGGCTAGCCATACTAGTATCTGACAACATAGATTTCAGGTTGAAAAAGATTAGAAAGGACAGCAAAGGCCATTTTTTTAAATAATTAAGGGATATGTACAGCAGGAAGAAATCACAATCCTAAACATGTATTTACCTAATGAGGGACCAGCTAAATACTTAAAACAACTGCTAACAGATTTTAACAAGGACATTGCTAGCAACACAATAGTAGTTGGAGACTTCAACACTGTGTTATCACCTCTAGATAGATCAACAATAATAAAAATCAGCAAGGAAACACTGGCTTTGCAGGAAGAGATAGAAGAGAGAGGGATAATAGATCTATATAGGGCTTTGCATCCCCAAAAGAAAGAATACACATTTTTTTCAGTGCACACAGAACATTTTCCAAAATAGATCATGTGCTGGGCCACAAAGCATACCTTAATAGAATCAGGAAGATAGAAATTGTATCAACTATCTTTTCAGACCATGATGCACTAAAGATAGAAGTAAATCATTCATAGACACACACGAAGAACCAAATCAAACACCTGGAAATTAAACAACTCAATGTTGAAGAATGAGTGGGTCAGGAAGGAAATCAAGGAAGAAATCAAAAGATACATGGAAACAAATGAGAATGAAGACACGAGTTACCAGAACCTATAGGATGCAGCTAAAGCCATGTTAAGGAGAAAATTTATAGCTCTGAAAGCATTCATCAGGAAGGAAGAAAGGGCCTACATAGATAACTTGACTTCACAGCTCAAAATCTTAGAAAAGTACCAACAGAAGGAGCCCAAACCAAGGCAGAAGGAAAGAAATAATAAAACTTAGAGCAGATATTAACGACATGGAAACCCCCCCCAAAAAACCCTAAAGATCAATAAAACTAAGAGTTGGTTCTTTGATAAAATAAGCAAGATTGATCAACCACTAGCAAGGCTCACAAAGAAATAGAGAACCCTAATAAGCTGACTCAGAAATGGAAAGGGGAACATCACAACAGAAACCAAAGAAATTCAAAAGATCATCAGAGACTACTTTGAAAGTCTATCCAATGAAACAAGAGAACCTAGAAGAAATGGACAAATTCCTGGTTTCCTATAATCTCCCAAAGTTGAACCAAGAAGATCTGGAATACCTGAATAGACCTATTAATATCAAAGAAATTGAAACTGTAGTCAAAAGTCTTCCCAATAACAAAAGCCCAGGTCCAGATGGATGCACTAGTGAATTCTTCCAAACATTTAAAGAGGACCTATTGCCAGTTCTTCTCAAGCTTTTCCAGGATATTGAAGGAAAAGAAATTCTTCCAAACAGTTTCTATGAGGCACATATCTCCCTAATACCAAAAGCAAACAAAGACACCACAAAAAAAGAAAACTATAGGCCAATATCCCTGATGAACATGAATGCAAAGGTCCTCAACAAAATATTAGCAAATAAAATCCAACAACTCATCAAAAAGATCATACACCACGACCAAGTGGGATTCATCCTGGGGATGCAAGGATGGTTTAATGTTCAGAAATCAATCAATATAATCCATTATATGAGCAAAAGAAAAGATAAAAACCATATAATCATATCAATAGATGCAGAGAAAGCATTTGACAAGATCCAGCACCCGTTTCTGATGAAAGCTTTTGCCAAAATGGGTATAGAAGGGGCTTTCCTCAATATAGTCAAAGTCATCTACCACAAGCCTATGGCAAGTATCATCCTCAATGGGGAAAAACTAAGAGTCTTCTAAGATCAGGGATGAGATAAAGATGCCCACTCTCACCATTGCTGTTTTCAATATAGTACTGGAAGTACTTGCAATAGCGGTTAGGCAAGAAAAAGATATTAAGGGCAATCAGGTAAGAAAGGAAGAAATCAAGCTCTCATTATTCGTAGATGATATGATACATTATTTAGAGAACCCTAAAACCTCTACCAAGAAACTCCTAGAAACAATAGATTTGTATAGTAAAGTTGCAGGCTAATAAAATCATTACCTAAAAGTCCATCACTTTCCTATACCCAAATAATAAGAGAGAATAAAATGACGTGAAATAAAGCAATCCCCTTCACAATTCTGCCTCAGAAAATAAGTATCTCAGAATCTGCTTAACTAAGGAGGTAAAGGACTTGTACAAAGAAAACTACAAAGGTACTTCAAGAAATAAAAGAGGATACGAGGAAATGGAAAGATATCCTCTGCTCATGGATTGGGAAAATTAACATTGCTAAAATGGCAGTACTCCCGGGCTGGGGTGATAGCACACCGGATAGGGCATTTGCCTTGCATGTGGCTGACCTGGGTTCGATTCCCAGCATCCCATATGGTTCCTTGAGCACCGCCAGGGGTAATTTCTGAGTGCAGAGCCAGGAGTGACCCCTGTGCATCGCCAGGTGTGACCCCAAAAGCAAAAAAAATGGCAGTACTCCCTAAAGCATTGTACGAAGTCAATGCGATCTCTATCAGGATACCCATGACATTCTTCAAAGAAATTGATTAAACACTCCTGAAACTCATATGGAACAGTAAGCTTCAACAAATAGCTAAAGCAATTCTTGGGAAAAAGAAGATGGGAGGCATCACCTTTTCCAACCTCAAACTCTACTACAAAGTGGTAATAATTAAAACAGTATGGTTCTGTAACAAAGGCAGAGACGCAGACCAATGGAACAGGGTTGAATATCCTGACACATCCCTCAAATATATGAT
This sequence comes from Sorex araneus, assembly GCF_027595985.1. Lineage (NCBI taxonomy): Eukaryota > Metazoa > Chordata > Mammalia > Eulipotyphla > Soricidae > Sorex > Sorex araneus. The sequence goes on from NC_073302.1 coordinate 244,375,363, forward strand.
CATCTAATCTTTGATAAGGGAGCAAGAAATGATGAAGTGGATCAAGGAAGTCCTCTTTAACAATGATGCTGGCAAAACTGGACAGCTACATGCAAAAAAATGGGGCTCAGACCTCTTCCTAACACCATGCACAAAAGTCAGAACAGAATTCATCAGGTACATTGAAGACAAGGTTGGCAAAACCCTCCATGACATTGACGCTAAAGGTATCTTTAAAGGCGACATACCACTGGCCAAGCAAGTGGGAACAGAGATAAACAAATGGGACTACCTTAAACTGAGAGGTTTTTGCACCTCAAAAGATATGGTGACCAGATTACAAAGACAGTCTACAGAATGGGAAAGGATATTCACCCAATATCCATCTAATAAGAAGTTGATATCAAGAATTGACAAGGCACTGGTTGAACTCCACAAACAGCATCCAACCCCATCAGAAGATGGGGTGATGAAATGAACAAAATTTTCTCAAAGAAGAAATCTGAATGGCCAGAAGACACATGAAAAAATGCTCCTTATCACTAATCATCAGGGTTATGCAGATCAAAGCAACAATGAGATACCATCTCACACCGCAGAGACTGGCCCACATCCAAAGAACAAAAGCAACCGGTGTTGGCACGGATGTGTGGAGAAAGGGACTCCCCTTCCCTGCTGGTGGGAATGCTGACTGGTTCAGCCCTTTTGGAAAATAGTATAGAGACTTCTCAAAAATTAGAAATTGAGCTTCCATTTGACCCAGCAATGCCACTGCTGGGAATATATCCTGGAGATGCAAAAAAGTATATGACATGTGCACTTGTATGTTCATTGCAGCACTGTTTACAATAGCCAGAATCTGGGAAAAACCCAAGTACCTGAGAGCAGATGACTGGTTAAAGAAACTTTGGTACATCTACACAATGGAATACTATGCAGCTGTTAAAAAGATGACATCATGAAATTTGCATATAAGTGGATTAGCATGGAGAGTATCATGTTAAGTGAAATGAGTCAGAAAGAGGAATAGATATAGAAAGATTGCACTCATCTGTGGAATATAAAGTAATAGCATGGGAGACTAACACCCAAGAACAGTAGAAATAAGTACCAGGAGGATTACTCCACAGCTTAGAAACCAGCCTCATGTGCTGGGGTTAAAGGCAGCTCAGATAGAGAAGGGACCACCAAGTTAATGGTGCTAGGAGGACCCTCTCAGAATGGTAGATGCAGACTGAAAAGACTGTAGACCGAACATTATGGCCACTTAATACCTCTACTACAAACCACAACACACAAAAGGAGAGAGAAAGCAAAAGTGAATGCCGTGCCACAGAGGCAGGATGGGGTGGAGGGGATGGAGTGGGGGTGGTGGGAGGGATGCTGGGACCATTGGTGGTGGAAAATGGGCACTGGTGGAGGGATGGGTACTCGACCTTGTATGACTAAAACACAAGCACAAAAGTTTGTAAGTCTGTAACTATACCTCACGGTGATTCACTAATAAAAATTTTTTTAAGAAAGATGAAAAAAAAAAAGAAATGGCAAATCATCAGGGAAGTGAATGAATGATTCTGGAGGGCCATGTTATAGAAGATTATTAAAAGCTAGTCTTTAGGGGCCTGGAGAGATAGTATAATAGGCAAGATGCTTGTCTTGAATGCATCCCATATTTGATCTTGTCATCCCATGTAAGCAAACCCTCTTGTGTCCCTCATCATCTCCCACCCCAGTCAGTCTTCCAGGAGTGATCCCTGAGTGCAGAGCCAGTGTAAAACAATCTGAGCACTGCCGGGGGTGGCTCCCTCAAACCAAGGAAGAAGTATGTAAGAAGAGAAAATGTTTCGACAATCTGTCTGCAATAACATATAAGCATTGCTGGTAATTTTTGATATTGCTTTATATAGCAGGAGCAGCTTAGAAAAAATACTTATTCTGAACCAAGACTCAGTGCGAGACTCAGGGAGGTGGGAAGGAAGGATTTCAATATGAGGCTTGAGCAGGTGCAAATGCAGGGGCTCAGAACTCTCTACAGGGGGTCACAGGGAAGGGAATAAATGGACTGTAGAATAAATGGCTGGTAAAAAAGGGTGCTTAGGTGCAGCCTGTGGTCCTGATGGTGGTGTGGTGCTCAACCACCTGCAGCCTTCATTTCCTGCCACTGGCTGCCACTCAGTCTTGAATCTGTGAAACAGCCCCAGAGGACAATTTGTGGGGTTAAAATGAAAGACACAGCTATTTGCTAGGCTCATGAGATCATAGTCATATAGCTCAGGAAGAAATAATCCTCAAAGGACTGGAGAAATCATACTGACGAAGGGACAGTAATATTGGCTAAAATCACTTGCTTGTGGGCCTTGTGCTGCAATATTTATCCAGTTTTGTTTAAGTTTCTCAAAAAATAGGAGATAGAGATAAAATCACCTGAGTAGATGTTAATCTCACCAGGAGATAGAAAGATGGAAAAAGAGAAGGAGGACCTTACTTTTCCCTGAATGTTGGTGAAGGCAGCTGGGAAAATCTTGGATGCTCATTGGTTTCTCTCAAACTCCAGTTTCTGCCTCAGAGTTTAGGTTTGTGGGTCAGAGTTTAGAAATGTGAGTAGCACCAAAGAGATAGTAAAGGGGGTAAGGGATTTGCCTTGTGTGTGGCATGTGAACCTTGCCTGGTTTAATTCCCTGAATTCCATATGGTTCCCCAGTACCATTGGGAGAACTCCCTGAGCACAGAGACTGGAAAATTCCCGGAAGCTGCCCCCTGCTCCCAAATTTGAGTAGTTTCTGATAATGGGAGAAGTATGCTGACTGTCTGGAGAATAGTTTGAGATTCAGTACCACAAGGAATTAGAAGGGCTCTGATTGAGCCCCAAGTGGCTCTGGCACTCACTAACTTTGGGATACATCATTTATTCTTGGACCAAGTACTCAATCTCCCTCTGTGTCTCAACTAGGACTCACAACTGAATTCTTTTATGGTGTCATAGTGAGAATTAAGTGGATCTGTGTATGTGAAGTGCTTGAGTATTGTCTAGAATGTAATGTAATGATCATTATTATTATTGCCAAAAACTGGTCACCAGCAAAACAGCCCAAATAGCTAAGTGTTAAACTAGCTCATCACTTTACCTTATTGTTACCTTTAAAATCCTCACTCCTATTCTAGAGAGAGTCAGCATTCCCATTTTACAGAGACTGAGACATACCCCGAGGCCACATAATTGTCATTCCTTTAAGTGTTCAGCAGAAAGACTGGAAGGGAACTTTAAAAGAAGGCATCTATGGATTTGTGAGAAGCTTTCTTTATCTTCCTTAGATTATGTCTGGGAGGAGACCAGATGCATGCAGAGTAATTGGTTTCAGGCTATATAGAGGAGTGTTAGGAATTTTGTTTCTTTTTTGATTAATTTCTTTACCATCAAGTTCCACTGAAGAATAATTTTCCTTACGTGCTCTGAGTGGTTCTCAAACTTGCCTGCACATTGGAGCTACCTGGGGAGCTTTTCAAATCTTATTCTTGGACTCACCCCAGACCCATTCCGTGGAAATGCTGGGATTGGCACTAGTATGTTGTCTATTTCCCTGGGTGATGCAACATGCATTGCTGTGCTCAATCTTCTCAATCTTCAAAGCCCCTATCAGTCATGGAGGTATTTTAAAAGTTATTCACAGGCTCTTCTCTTGTAAGACCAATTCAATTGTTTTTGGTTGAAGCCCAAATGTATAATATTTATATAGTATCTAGTATATAAAAGATTCCCAGGTGATTTAAATGTACAACCAGATTTGAAGAACATTATCTTAACATTATCTTAAATTACATTTGGGTGACAATCCAGGAGAATATATATATTATTTTTAAGGAAAAAAGTTGAATAGGTAAAATTAAGTGCATATGTAAAGCAGTAATTTACATTTTTGTGATTTTTTTTTCTTCTTGGGCTACACCAGGCAGTGCAAACTCAATATTGTGGGGGGCTTGAATCAATGACTCTGATATGCAAAGCAAGTGCTCTCCAGGCTTTGTGCCTCTGGCTCACATGCTTTTACATTCTTGATTTCATGTTCTACTTTATTTTTGTGGAAAAGCTTAGTCTTTAAAGAATAGCACAAACTGAGAATGAAGAAAAACATAGATAATTTTTAGATAATTTTTGCATTTTCATGATCCAAGGGGATTCCAGGAGGAGGGACATTGTTGAAACTTTCAGAGCATGTCAAAATGACAAAGAAACAAGGAAAATCCTCTTCTGTTCATGTCACTTTCATGATGTTAGTAGCAGTTGCTGTTCCTGTCACATATTTTTTAAATTTTATTTTATTATATTGAATCACCGTGTGAAAAAAAAATAAAAAGCTTTCAGGTTAAAGTCTCAGTCATACAATGATTGAACCCTCATTCCTTCACCAGTGCACATGTTCTGCCACCAAGAACCCAATATACCCCCCTCCCACCCAGCCACCACATAAGTGATCTTCATTTTATTCTCTATATGTTCCTGTCACATCTTATTAAATTGGTGGGACATCCAAGTCAGCTGGACATGTGAATAGTCTTGTGGTCATCTTGGATAGAGCGGCAAGAACAGGTTCTGGTTGGCAGTGAGGGTAAAGGTGTTGAATGGTGGGGTCAGGGGTTGAGACAGTTTTCATCAGTGAAGTGTGAGCCGCTTCTGCTGCTCGGACTGAGGGAAGTTACAAGGTGAGCCATGAGAGCTCAGTATTCATTCTGCCTCTGCTTCCTCTCTGCTCCTTCTCCACTCAGATGCCCACCCAGAGCTGTCCCACACCTGATCAGGGGAGGTGGCACAGTTTTCAGGGAAGGGCAGGTAGCCCTAAGCCCACATGACATTTTTCTTTTCCTTGCTGAGTTTCAAATTCTCCAGCTGTAAAACGGGGTCAAGAGTCTTGTCACTGATATCCAAGGAAAGGTCTGTATGTGGCCCTCATAGGCAAATCAAATCTTACTTGCTGCAGGCTGAAGTTCAGAGAGATGGGCATTGTGGGTTACATTGGTCTGTGTGCTGTTGATTGTGGAAACCTACAGAGGTCTTAGTTTGGGAACTAGTCTACAAGACAAGACTTGTAAATCCCTCTGTCAGATGGGCAATTCATCCCTGCTGGTTTCCATGAAAATGTATAAATTTATCAAGATTTCATTTTGCACAAAGGTGAATTAGGATAGGACCTTGGAGTTTCTGGAAGTAATATGTACATTACATTCAAGTTCAAATACTCATTCAATTTTAATCTCCAATATGCTTGGCAAATAATGCTAAAAGTTATTTACTTGATTTACTAATTGAGTCTACTTGGGAAAAGAACAATATGCACTTAAAATATCTCATTCTGACCTCCAGGCCAATCTGGGGGGCAGGGGCAGAGCAAGTTTCCACCCTACCAGAGCACAGCGGCACTCACACCCCAAGAGCTGCCATTGTGCCTCCACTACCTCACGCCTGAGCTCCACAGAGAGGCTAACCTGCTGAAATTTCAGGTACACTAGGTTTTTTTTTTTTTTGACTGGAAACTCTGGGCCTTCTTGGAGTCAGGTTGGACGACATCTCTCCCTCCCCTCGCCCTGACTTCCCCAAACTTCTGGAAGCCCTGGCAACCACACCCATGTCCCATGGCTCTCTCAACATAAGCTCAGCTGCCGGCCTTGCTCTAGAGACTCATAAATAAATTTCAAAAGAGATCACCCAGCTGCAAACATTTCTCAGATACTCAGTCTCACCTGAGACCTCTGGGGTGAAGTTGGGAGGGGGCTGGCCAAATGCTCGCCCTACCAAAGGCCCGACTGCCTCACTTACGCCTCAGCAGCTGCTGCTATGCCTCCGGCCAGACTGCTCAATGAAATATTCTGGATATTTCTGGAGCACAGCTGCTTCCCTGGCCATGTATCATCTCTAAACTACAATACTAACATCCCAGTAGGAGCACACCAGATTGGTTGGGAATATAATGTAGAAACCAACTAATCTCAACTAACAAAAACATTAACACAGAAGGCTTAAACTAGCAATAATGACTTAGTAAATCCTCAGACAAGTACTTAATGTCCCCATAGTGAGATACAACAATTTTCACAACCTTTCTTTTTACTGAAGTATTTTTTGATCATTCCATTCACCATTTAGTGGTAACAAGCAATGTAAAATAAAATTCTTGTGGGCCTGTTACAGGGACAGGTTTGAAGGGTAGTTAGGAAATTGGAGACTCTAGTGGAGGGAAGGTGACAGTGGTGGTGGGATTGGTGCTGGAATATTGGAATATACAGATCATCATGAACAACTTCGTAAAACCTGGTGTCTAAATATAGTGGGAAAACCCTCATTTATTGGTCTTTACTTTCGGGTATTTACATTATTTATGTGCATTGATGAAATAGAACTGAGATTATATCTAACATCTGAATTGGAGATGTTTTGAAGATTAATTTGTACATTAGTGATTAAGACTTTCTTTCAGAAAACTTGCTATGTGCACATGAAGTGAAGCGAAGTTATAAATACCTCTGGAGTATAATGTAGCTAAATTAATGATTTTAATTAATTCTATTATTAATTATGGAATAAGATCCATGTAATACAGAAATGGAAGAGGGGTTTGAATTTTCTTCTGTATGAATCTGAGCTCATGGAATAGGCAAAGAAGTTCATCGTTAGCATTCTCTGTCCTTTTCTTTATCACTGAGCTATCTAGAGGACTCCTGTCTTCTCATTTCCTGACCTCAGAATCCTAAATGCTGTCCCCAAGACCCAATATTGTATATTTCTGACTAGATCCCCCACTTCGATACTACATACATGCCTAACAACCTACCCTGCTCCTGCTGCAAACCCCATGGAATCATTATCATTGGTTTCCTTAGGAGTTAGAAGGAAGAAAGTAGACATAATTGACACTGTTGTCTAAATCAACACTCTCGGGACCTTTCACAGCTGTGAACTGGCACCTGTTCTGCATACTGATCCACGGAGTGAAGTTATAACCAAGGTGGTAGACCATTTGTTTTCAACCTCTCTATACTGGCTGTCGGCCACTGGTTTAGGTCAGTTTTTCTTAACCTTCTTTAAGACCACGACCCCTTCTGGCCTTTATTTCTTCCTTCTCTTCTCTTGCCCACCCCTAACTCCTGCTCACTGTATCTTACTGTTTGGCCCTCTAATCTCATTCTGGGCTCCCATTTATGTGATTTTTCACTTAAGCCCCCCCCGACTATACTGGGACACCTGGTTGAGGAATGTTGGTATAAATAATTTATATCTATAATGTTTATGTAACTATTGACTTTAAATCAATTTTTATTTTTATTAATTTTTTATTAATTAATTTTTATTAATTTAGCACCATGACTTATAGTGTTATTCATAGTTAAGTTTCAAGCATAACGTGCCAAATATAGACTAGAGGCTGAACACAATGGCCACTCAACACCTTTATTGCAAACCACAATACCTAATCAGAGAGAGAGATCAAAAGGGAATACCCCGCCATAGTGGCAGTGTGGGGTGGGGGGAGGCGGGACTGGGGAGGGTGGGAGAGACGCTGGGTTTACTGGTGGTAGAGAATGGGCACTGGTGAAGGGATGGGTTCTTGAACTTTGTATGGGGGAAACATGAGCACAAAAATGTATAAATCTGTAACTGTACCCTCACGTTGATTCACTAATTAAAAATAAATAATTTATTAAAAAGTTTCATGTATAAAAGTTTCCAACACCAATCCTATCACCAATTCCCCCGGTTTCCTCTCACCCCCCAGCCTTCCTCTTTGAGAAGCATATTTTTAAGTTTGGTTGTTGTAGTTCGGATCTCCTGCTTTTAGTATTGTTGTGGCTCAGATATATAGATATAATGCAACTTTATACCTCTGATGTGTTAATATGATTCCTTGATGAAAACTGTTGGTCTAATTGAGTGGTGTTCTGGCATAATTATAGAACTGTTTTTAATTGTTAAATTTGTTTTTGGACCACACATGCTCGTACTAAGGGCTTACTCCTGGCTTTGTGCTGAGGGATCAGTCCTGGTGAGACTTGGGGGACCATAAGTGTTGCCAAGAATTGAACCTGGGTCATCCCTGTACAAGGCAAGTGCCCAACTACTGTATTATTGCTTCAGTCCCTAAAATTACATGTTAAAAATATTTTTTCTCTCATCATCCCCCATAAAAACACATTTTAGGTTTTTTATTTTTTTGACAAAGTGACATCAAAAGTTGATAGGATTTGGAAGGAAAATTTTGTGGACTGATAATGACAGAGATTTAGCATCAAAAATCTTTAGTTCTTTTAAGTCAGCACCTCTTGTACTCCTCCCTTCTATAGGGCATTTCTTGGTTATTTAGAGGAATTGCCAATAACAGACAAAAATCTTGAGCCAGGATTGACTGAAGAATTAGCTAAACTTGGTACAAAAGGAAAACAGGAGCTATGTTGGGTTGGAGCATAAGCCGCTGTGCATTTGGGAGCCCCAGGTTTGGTCCCTGATGGGGGGAGGGAGAGAGAGAGAAAGAGAGAGAGAGAAAGACAGAAAGGAGAAAGGAAGAGAGACAGAGAGGAAGAGAAAGAGAGGAAGAGAGAAAGGAGAGAGAGAGAAGAGCCCTGGTGGTCCAGTTGTGAAGTTGCTTCCCCCCTCCACCCCGTGTTAGAGTGAATACCATGTTTTAATTCACCTCTGCTCAGGGTGTATGATGAGGTTCTGTGTCTGTGAGTCTCTTAAGAAGTACAGAGTGAGCATGTTTCCTTCGTTTGTTAGTCCATGGGCATTTGAACATTTCGTTGGGGACCAGTGTTTTTCAGAGACACTTAGAACTGTTGCTGGACCCTTTAAATCCCTTATTCATGTGTTTTATGTATGCCAACACTTCATTTGAAGTTTCAATATGGGTAGAATGATAAGGGTAGGGAAGGGGCCAGCTGTTGACTCAGCTTCTTGCCCACTAAAGGTCTTTCGAGACTGGATTTCTAACAACTCAGATATGGACTGGAGTCTTCCTGTGCTACTCAGTTTGCAGTTATACTGTGATTTTTGCTGAGGCTGGACATGAGTACAAGTCACATATGTTGACTTTGCTCTCTGCAAATCATTGCAGCTTCTTGGGGGACCTCTGGACAGGAAGGTAAAATGAACTTTTAGTAACTGCTCCATATGTCTTCCTGCTGGCAGATGTGAAGAGAGGCTATCTTAATGAAAAGTGAGAGGTAAGGAGCAAGAGTGCATCCCTTGATGCTCTGTGTGCTTTCAAAGTATAACTGATGATAACTTCATGCTAGTTTCAGGTTTAATGATTTGACATTTCTGAAACAATTACATATGAAGTCTATTTTCCATCTATTTAAAATAAATTTTTGAATTTGCACCTATTGCCTATATACCCCATGATATACATTCTATCTCTGGTACACACATATTTTATAACTGGAAATTTCTACCTCATCTGTGCACATGGACATATTTCACAGTTTGAAGATACACTAATAAAATGATCCATATTATAAGACAAGGAGTCTGAATTCTACTTCAGTATGCCATAGCAATATTTAAATTTTCTTTTCAGGTAGAATCTCCTAGCTTGATAGTAGTTCTCATTTTCTGGCACTATTTTATTCACTTCATGAAGAAAGGAAACAGGTTCTTCAGCCAAGTGTGCACTCTTGGCCTTTTTTAGAGGATCTCTTTACAGGAAATAGATGAGTAATGGAGTTTTTATGCTTTCTCAATTATATTTCTCAGTGATATTTTCTTTGTCTCCAAATTTAGTTTACTTTTTTTTCCTTAGGAAGAGTCTGTTTTCTTTACAAAAATTAGAAGCTACTTAGTATAATTTTGGGGAGAATATATAGTTCTGAGATCAAATAAAATAAAACCCAGGAATTTATGTACTTAAATGTTGAGTTATGTGGGTTTTATAAATAAGTAGTATGAAATTTAAATTATGGGATAACATGTTTATGAATGCATCTATGTCTCAGATGTTGACCAGTGACCTTAGTGTCCTGAGATACTGCAAAGTTTGTGGGAAACTGATTCTGGAGAAAACAGAAAATGCATTTTTACTGTCCAGATTTCATCAGTACTTCAGCAAACACTTTTATTTTATGTGAGAGGTATTGCATCCTGGGCAAAGTAAAAGAAATTATAATTTGTGCCCTGTAGAAGCCTAGGAATCCTTAGAGATAAATCTCAAAGCTGACTCGTTGGATATTAGGGCACTAGTTCAATCTGCCCTGTACTTTAATTAGATTTCTGCAGGGTGAGAGGTTGGATGGTTCTTGGGATCAGTACAAAGCTTTCAGGTAATTATTCTCTCTCACCTTTCCTTCACTACCCCCACCCCCACACTCTCTTTTTCTTTATCCATCACCCCTCGCACACACATACCAGTCTTCATGGTATCTAGAATCAGTACCCAACTTAAAAGACCCATATAACTCATACCTGTTTAATTTGTTAAATTTTATTTTCTACCCATTTTTTTTTGCTTTTTGGGTCACACTCGGCGATGCACAGGGGTTACTCCTGGCTTTGCACTCAGAATTACTCCTGGCAGTGCTCAGGGGACCATATGGGGTGCTGGGAATCGAACTCAGGTCAGCTGTGTGCAAGGCAAATGCCTTACCCGCTGTGCTATCGCTCCAGCCCCCCCATCTTTATTTTATCTAGGATTTCCTGTGTGTGGATTAAGTTTAATGATTATGATACATCTTATCTAAGTGAATCTAGGTTAGGCAAAATCCAGGAAAAATGATATCTATATAATGTCTGCTTTCATACTAGAACTATGACCATTTTTTTCTTCCATAATACACTCCCCATTTCAGAGAAATTTATTAATGATTGGATTGGTTCAGTAACATGACATTTCATAAAGTATTTGAACTCACCCTATGGAAAGAGATCTCTACATTTTAGTACTCAGGTAGCACACGTAATGTACATGCTGCTAACAGAGTGAAAACAAATGTTATAATTCTCCCTAGCAGAAAAGTGTCAGGGGACACTTTAATATATTGGAGACTGAGTCATAGGGCAGGAAGTACTCACCCTCACACAGAAGCAAATGAACTGGAGCTTGTACTCACCTCTTTTTCAAAGGCTGGAATACCATGCATGGGTGGAAGAAATAGAAAGGCAGGGGTTGACTTTAGTACTCCCAAATTGCACCCATTCCATTATCTTGTCTGACTTTCCATTTCACAAATGATTAGGCCTGGGGACAGAGGCAATGCTGTGACTGGATTTCTTTTTTCATTTTAATTTTTAACACCCATCCCTCCACCAGTGCACATTATCCACCACCTATGTCTCCAGTATACCCCCATCTTTCCAATTTTCCCCCTGCATCCATGGCAGACAATTTTCCCCATACTCTCTCTACATTTGGGCATTATGGTTTGCAATACAGATACTGAGAGGTTATCATGTTTGGTTCTTTATATACTTTCACCACACATCTCCCATCCCGACAGATACCTCCAACCATCATTGTCTTAATGATCCCTTCTCTATTCCAGCTGCCTTCTCCCCCAGATCATGAGACAGGCTTCCAACTATGAGGCAGTATTCCTGGCCCTTGTGTCTACTGTCCTTGGGTATCAGTCTCACGTTATTTTATATTCCACATATGAGTGCAGTCCTTCTATGTCCATCCCTCTATTTCTGACTCATTTCACTTAGTATGATACTCTCCATATCCATCCACTTATAAGCAAATTTCATGACTTCATCTCTCCTAATAGCTGCATAGTATTCCATTGTGTAATTGTACCAACGTTTCTTTAACCAATCATCTGTTCTCAAGCACTCGGGTTGTTTCTAGATTCTGGCTATTTTGAACAGTGCTGCAATGAACATATAGATGCAAATATCATTTCTACTCAGGATATATTCCCAGAAGTGGTATATGGGGTCATATGGAAGCTCAATTTATAGTTTTTGAAGGAATATCCATATTGTTTTCCAGAGAGCCTGGGCCAGTCGTCATTCCCCCAACAGTGAAAGAGCGTCCCTTTTTCCTCAAATCCATGCCAGCACTGTTTTTTTTTTTTGTTCTTTTGAATGTGTGCCAGTGACTGAATTTTTTTTTCCTTCCAGATTTGGAGCAGTGATGGCAACCCAGCTTTTAGCAACAAAACACAAACCTTGGGACTTGGATTTGTGAATGATTAGTTAAGCATTATGATAGTCCATTCCCATGTTTGAATGCTTCGATGCCTCTGGTTAAGGGCACTATCCTAAGGGATTTCATTGTTTTTCTCTGACTGGTTGTAACAGATTGTGCCAACAGTATAATTAAGTTATAATAAATGCTTTAATAGATCATTATGGACTAACAGAATAATTACTACTCACTGAGGCACTATGCCAGATACTTAATATGCATTAGCCTTATTGCCTACAGACATCCTTAAGGTCAGGTACTATATCTTCATTGTATACATGAGGAACCTAAAGTGTGGACAGATGCAGTGAGAGACTTGATTTGTTCAGTAGGGCTACTGTTCATTGCCTGTGTGTTTGACTTCAAGGTTTACACTATGCTACACTATGTTTCTGTATTGATTGTGGTGATCAGCAGTGTGCCTAACCTTTGTTAGATTCTATTTTTATATTCAACTTTTAACTCTCAAGGTAGGAAGTGAAGAAAGTTTTCATAATTGCCGTATAATTTGCCAGCCATATATGGCAGTAATTGCTGAATCTAATCTTCAGTTTATTTCTTGCAGACATTAAGAATTTCTCTTTAAGCCTCATACTTTATTTCTTTCGGACCTTAAGAACTTACAGATAAGCCTAATAGAAATATAAAGAGCACATCTACCCCATATGTACTTTTCATTGTTACTATTATTTTGTTATTTTGGTTTTTGGCCATACCTGGTGATGCTCAGGGCTTACTCTTGGCTCTGGGCCATGGTCGCTCATAGCAGGTCTTGAAATGCTGGGAATCAAACTGCTGTGTGTAAGACAGTTCTCTGGACTTCTCTTGGCATCTTGATGTCATTCTTGATTTTAAAAAAAGCAAAATAATTATTTTTAATTTTATTGATTGAACACTATGATTTACTGTATTGTCAATGATGACTCCCTATGCACATAATATCCTTCCTTTTTAATTTTTTTTGCCTCCCTCAACAATTCAGTTGTGTAAATCAGTTTGCCCTTTGTGCTGCCTTTAGCTCTTTGTTGCTATGTTGCTGTGTATCTTTATTTTTGGGGGGGAGGGGAGTGTTTTGTTTTTTAGGTCATATCTGGCGATATTCAGGGGATATTCCTGCCTCTGCACACAGGAATTATTCCAGGTGGCACTTGGGAAACCGTATGAGACTATGGGGATTGAACCCAGATTGACTGCATGCAAGGCAAGCACGTTACCTGCTTGTACTATTTCTCCAGTCCCCATTGCTGTGTATCTTTAAGTCCAACATATGAGAGAGATAATTCTGTATCTATTCCTTTCTTTCTGATGACTTCAGTTACCATGATATCTTCTTGATCTGGTCATCTGTAGTTGGGAGTTTGTTTTTTTCCTGTATCTTGGGCATTGTAGTAAGTGCTGTGATGAACATAGGTGTATATATACATTACTTTCAAATTGATGTTTTTGTGTTTTGGGGGTAGATGCCAGGAAGTAGAAACTCTGGGTTATATGGGAGTTTTAGTCCTGTCTTTTTAAAGAGGTGTTTATATTACTTTCCATAGAGGCTGAGCTATGAGCAACGTTCCCACCAACAGTGGATAAAGTTTCCTTTCTCATCACAATAACCTTACCCCCAACACTCGCTGTTTCCAGGCTTCTTGATATATACCATTATCATTGACAGGTGATATCTCATTGTTGTTTTGAATTGCCTTTCCTTAATTTTGAGTGATGATTAGCACTTTTTAATATGCCTGTTGACTGTCCCTATGTGTTCTTTGGGAAAGTGTTTGTTCATTTTCTTTACCTATTTGTAGATAGGGTCATTGGACTTTTTGTTGCTGAGTTTTATAAGTGCTTTTTTAAAAAAACTTTTTATTAAATCACCATGTGGCAAGTTACAAAGTTCTCAGGTTTATGTCTCAGTTATACAATATCCAAACACCCATCCCTTCACCAGTGCCCATATTCCACCACCAAAACCCCCAGTATACCCCCCACCCCACCCCCTACTGTATAACTAATGAATTTCACTTCATTTTCTCTTTACCTTGACTACGTTCCATATTTCAACACAAAACTCACTGTTGTTGTTGGAGTTTCCACCCAAGAAAGACAGTCCTATTACCAAGGAAGCATTTGATAATTAGTTTTCCATTGCTGGGAATAAAGAGATATGTAGCCCCACTGATCCAAGTACATAACTCTTTTTTTTTCCTTTTTCCTTTCCTTTTTTTCCCCCCTCATCCCCCTTCCCGTGCCTCATAGTATGGTGTATGCCATGCCGCGTTTCTCCCTGAAAATGGGAAACAACCTGGAAAGAGGGATATTTCCTCTTCTCGGCCAGCGTGGGGCCTTTGCTTAGTTCACAGTCCAGAGAGGTGGCTGCTACATTAATAACCTTCAATATTTCAACAAAAACTTACTGTTATTATTTGGAGTTTCCCCCTCAAGTCAGACCTGTTCAAAAGAAACTGTTTCACATTGCTGACAACTATAGATGTTAAGTTGCGTGGACGCAGCAGCATTCGCGCGGTTTTGGATTTCTGTATAAAGTCCAGGGAAAATTCTGCAAGAAATTACAAAGCCCAGCTCACAGTCCCAGTGCATTGCTGTAAGAAGTCTCTGGAATCAAAGTCTTTAGGCGCAGAGAGTCCGTTTCACTCTCAGCAGCTCCAAATTTATCTGGGCCGAGGGCGTGCCGGTTACACCCATTTCCCATGATTCCCTAGGAGCCCCAAGTGTAAAAATCGAATACCTCTGGGTTAGGACTCTTAGAAGATGGCACCTGCCATGTGGGTGCTGCCGCCGCCGCCGTTTTCTGTGCAGGAAGACAGGGTGGGGAGGAAAAATCCACCCCCGGGCAGCACAGAGTTGCAGCCCAGTTCGCAGTCCCAGTGCATTGTTATTAGAAGCTGCGCTGGATGCCCGAATGTGTTAGGTCTCTGGAATCAAAGTCTTTAGGCGCAGAGGGTCCTATAAGTGCTTTTAAGATTTTAAATATTAGCTCTTATCTGATATAATTTTTTCTCCCATTCATTAAGATATATTTTAATTGTAGTTTGAATTTCTTTTGTTGCACAAAAGCTTTTTAATTAATGTACTTCTATTTTTTAATTTCTGTTTTGTTCATTTTGTCACTGTGGTAAGCTCATTTAAGACTCCTCTGTTGTTGCAGACTGGGATGGGGGTAGTAGAAGGGAAACTGGGGACATTGGTAGTGGGAAATGTGCACTGATGAAGGGCTGGATGATGGAACATTGTATGACTGACACCCAGTCATGAACAGCTTTGTATCTGTTTCTCACAGTGATTCAATAAAAATGTGTGGGGTGGGGGTGGGGTGGGGAAGAATCCTTTGTGGTCGGTTTCCTGGAGAGTTCTGCCTATGTTTTCTTAAATATATTTTACGAATCTGCTATAATCTTGAGATCTTCAAACATTTTGCTCCTTTGTCAGAAAGCAACTATTCATAAGTCTGGGAGATTAACTCAATACTCTCAATAATATTCTGTGGTTCTACAGGTCTATCATTAGTTCATTATGAGGCAGTTTGATTATTATAACTTTGTAGTATAATTAAATATTGGAACTGAAGTGTCTCCCATCTTCTTTTTTTTTTCCTTAGGATTGCTTAAGCGCCACCATTTACAATACTGCCACTGGTAGGGTTTTATGGAAAGTGTTCTAGTACCACATTCTCCACCAGAGTGTCTGCTTCCCTCCCCATCCATGGTCCCAGTTTCCCTTTCTTGTCCTCCATCCCTCTGTCATAGACTCAGTTCCTTAGACCAGTTCTCATCTGTTGTCTTTGGATATTTATTATTCCCTGACATTTTTTTATATCCCACTTATAGGTGTGGTCATTATGTATCTGTCCGTCTTCTTCTGGCTAACTTCATTCTGCATAATAGTCTCCAGTTCTCATCTATATGGTGGAAAACTGAATGATTTTGTCTTTTTTATATCAAATATTGTTCCAGTTTGTGTATGTATACACCATAGTTTCTTTGTCTAATAATCTGATCTTGGACAGTTGGGAATAGCCAAATAAATCATAGGAAAAAAGAATGGGGGTGGGCCTCCTTCTTTTTCTTCAAGTTTAAATTATACTATAAAACTATAGCAATCAAGGCAGTGTTATACTGGAATACATACATAGTCTCAGACTAGTGGAATGGAATTGAGGACCCAGAGACAAATCCTCAAGTACGGACAATATAGACAACTGATCTTTGACAGAGGCGAAGATTGTGAGATGGAGCAAGGAAAGCCTATTTAGTAGATAGTGCTTGGAAAACTGATGGTCACTTGTAAGAATTCATGTCATTATTAAGCAAGATTTCTCTGAATTTTTAGGGTGAAAGCTTTATGGCTTTATGGCTTTGTATGAAGAGGAAAAAAGTTGTATTTGGTTCCCATTTTGATTTGAGAACTTCTGATATAGAGACAGCAGCCCCTTGGATTATGTCTTCATGATCAAATTTATAGTGGCTATTAGATTCCTTAAGAGGGTTATGAGCTTTGAGCCTATTCCTTATGATTTAAACCAGCATTTCCCCAGCTGGGTTTTATGAGAAACTACTCAGGGATATGTGACAAGAAAGCCATTAGAAGGTGCACTCAATTGTCCACAAATTTGGGGACCTTTGTATATGCTTTTTCTCTCTTGAAGATTGATAAAATGAAATAAAAGCTAAGTAGCCTTATAGTCTGTCACAGTTCAGGTTTTTCTGGAAAAAAGACTTGAGGATAAAAATGTATCTGGGAGAAACAGCCAAAGAGATGTGGGGAAAGTGCTATGAGGATTAGAAGGTGGTTGGTGAAATTTGTTTGGCACTATTCCTGTGGGTGACTCGAACTGAGACTCAGTGGGAGCTCTGAAAACAATGTGAAGTGCATAGCTCCGAATTAATTCATCCAGGTGAGGGCAATTGAAGGGGGGATTGAAGTGGGGCTAAGAAATTGGCTTTCCCCCCCCCCCTTACTGATTCACATTTGAGTGTCAGTCACATTTGAGTAATTCAAGAAGTGATTTCTTGTCCTCTCTTGTCACAGGTATTCTAGATTTTGAAGAAAGCCCTCAAGGAGATACAGACAGTGGCTATTTGATGAATATAGGAGGAGAACACATGACATTGCCTGCTATCCAGAAAGAATCCAGTTTAATTTGGTTTAACCCAATACTTTCAGATATTAAATATGAAATACTTGTCCTGTGGCATACTTATGTGTTGTCAGACTCCGGTTTGGGAAATGTAGGTGTGGGTCACCATTTTAAAATGGGGTCACCATTTTACTGAATTATCCACAAAATCTAAAGGAAATAAAACAGTCTGCTCTAGAACCCCTAGATCCTCTCACCATGCTATTTAGGACATTCTGGGTCTTTTTCATGCAACATATAAAATTGTGAGAAACCAGCAACCCTGCCTAGGAGTCAAAGCTGCCAGAGCAGATGGATGGGTGGGGTCACAGGCAGAGAGGCTCAGGTAGGTGGCTGGATTTCTCATGTGGTTATTGAGAATTTAGAAGGTGCCTAGTACAGTGGAGGAATTGATTTTCAGAATGTTATTTCATCATGATTATTTAAGATTTGCATCCAAATGCATGCCTGTGACTCGTGTCAGAGTGGTCCTGCAATCCTGTCGCCTTTCCAGGCTGTACATGAAAGGCATGTCCTACCCTCTCCAAGAAAGGCTGGATCTCAACCCTGGAGAGACCATCTACTCCTTGGCTGTTCTCTCTCAGTCCTGGTGTCAAGGATGTGCTTCACAGTTGTGTTTCCTGTATGCTTCCGAGTGCTGTACTTCTTATCTCTGCTGTGGTCTGAGTGTTGAGTCCTCCCATAGTCATAAACTGATGTTCTAGTCCCCTGTATGCTGGTATTTGGAAATAGAGCCTTTGTGAGGTCATCAGGTCACAGAGGTGGAGCCCTCATGAGTGGGATTATAAGAAGAGATAGGAGAGTACTTGTGCCATCTCTGTACTCTGCCATGTGGGGACCTAGTGTAAACACAGTCATCTGCAAACCAGTGAGAGGGTTTTTACTGAGCACTGAAGCAGGCTGGATCTTTCAACATGGACCTCCAGCCTCCAGAACGGTGAGAAGTAAATATTTGTTGTTTAAGTCTCCCAGTCTGTGGTAATTTGTTATAGTAGCTCAAGCGGACTAAAACTCTAGCCAGTCTTGTTATAGTTGATAATTATTTTAACTAAATTTCCCTGATAAAATTACCTTTAGTTGCTGTCTCCTAATTGGAGGGTGGCTAACACAGTATAACATTCTGACTACTTCAAAAGATAATGGCTAAGGGGGATTGTCCCATAGTTGGAAGACTGCTTCATGAGCGGAGGGGAGAAGGCAGATGGAATAGAGAAGGGATCACTAAGAAAATGATGGCTGGAGGAACCAGTTGGGATGGGAGATGCATGCCGAAAGTAGATGATGGACCAAACATGATGACCTCTCAGTGTCTGTGTTATAAGCTATAATGCCCGAAAGTAGAGAGTATGGGGAATATTGTCTGTCTTAGAGGCAGGGGGAGGGTGGGAAAGGAGGGTATACTCGGGATATTGGTGGTGTGGAATGTGCACTGGTGGAGGGATGGGTGTTTGATCATTGTGAGATTGTAACCCAAACATGAAAGCTTGTAATTATCTCACAGTGATTCAATAAAATTTAGAAAATTAAAAAAAAGATAATGGCTAGTAAAACTGTTACTATGTACAAGGTTTCCCAAGATATAATTTACTCAAGTTATATGCCTTTTTAAAGAGGTAGAGTGAAGACATAAGCTGTAGCACTGTAGCACTGTCATCCCGTTGTTCATCGATTTGCTCGAGCGGGTACCAGTAATATCTCCATTGTGAGACTTGTTGTTACTGTTTTTGGTGTATTGAATACACCATGGGGAGCTTGCCAGGCTCTGCCATGTGGGGGGGATACTCTTGGTAGCTTGCCAGGCCCTCCAAGAGGGACGGAGGAATCAAACCCGGGTCGGCCGCGTGGAAGGCAAACACCCTACTGGCTGTTTAATAATTCTCTGTATTTGGTTGTATCTTGAGATGAGAATTTTTTCCTGGTAGCAGTTTTCTAATAATGCTGTTGGATAATAGAGAAATTTATTGCTCATTGCTCCAAATAAAAGTGGAAGTTGAAATGACTTCATTTTTTGCACGTGAAAGTGGAAAGAAATTAATTTTTATTAGAGTAAGTGGGCATGGTTGACTATATGGATTACTTGGGGCTTACTCCTAGCTCTGATCTTAGGGATCACTCTTGGCACAGTTTCGAGGACCAGATGAAGTACCAGCAGGGATCTGACTGGGATTGGCCACATGCAAGACAAGAGCTTTTACCCTTGTACTATCTCTCTTGCCCTAAAGAAGATTCATTTTGTTTGACTCACCAAAGAGCAAAGGCATCCTCACTAAAAGAACTTGGAAAACTTCTCAGAGAAAACTTACTGGTCAAGGACTGAGTAGAAACTGCAAGGCTGGTGTAAAAAGCCTGCTTAGTTGATGTCTGTCTTCTCTTTTCCTTCACAATGGTGATGATTAATGAAGAAGACCCCAGCTTAAGTTAGGGAGATTCTGGTGGAGGGGTTATTGTTGGAATGCTGAATGCATGAAACCTACCATGAACAGTATTGTCAATTGTGCCTTAGTTGAAATAATTAAAAAAGAAAAACCTGTAGAGGGAGCTCTCACACACTATTACGTGAAGTCTTTGCTTGCAGTTATCTTCGTTTGCACTCCCAACTAGGAAGAAATATATTACCCAAAGGAAGATTTTCTTACTCAGAAATAGTTCAGTCAAAGAGGAGTAGCAGAATTTAGTCGACAAACAACAACAACAACAACAACAACAACAACAACAACAACAACAACAACAACAATCAGTATCCTGAACCTTCTTTTTCCCAGTGTTTTTTTTTTTTTTTGAGCAGTGGAGCAGTCCCTCCTAGCTACTTCCCTTCCTCTCTGAAACAACCTCTCCTCTGTTCTTGGGATTTGCCTGTGCTTTGAGATAGCCTGCATTTCTTTAGTTGCAATTCCTGACTCTTAAGAATGGAATGAATTTATTTTATTGATGTAATTCTGGCCATTTTTATTAAAGTTGACACGATTTTATAAAATGAATTTCCTTGTTAAGTTGGGAACTGCAAGAGAAAGAAAATACTTCTTATCCTCGACTAAGTCTTTCCCTAAAATTCTCTTCCTTAACTGCTGCTTTTAGCTGGTGCTATAAACCAACACAATTTTAAGCTATAATTTCTTGAATCAGGTGCTAAACTTAGTACTTCTTTTCTTAAATTGAGTAGCTTTGAAGTATAACATTATATAAATTTCTTCATTTGCAACAGGATGGCTTTTAACTTGCTCTCCCAACTAGGAAAAAATATACTAACTAAAGATTACATCATTAAAAATACAAATTTTGTGTATATACAAAATTGAGTTCACCACTAAAGTCTAATTCTATTTTTCACCATACATTTTCTCTTAAAAACTTTTTTTTTTTTTTTTTGCTTTTTGGGTCACACCCGGCAATGCACAGGGGTTATTCCTGGCTCATGCACTCAGGAATTACTCCTGGCGGTGCTCAGGGGACCATATGGGATGCTGGGATTCGAACCTGGGTTGGCCGCGTGCAAGGCAAACGCCCTACCTGCTGTGCTATCACTCCAGCCCCCTCTCTTAAAAACTTTTAAAAAATTAGATACTGCAATTTATAAGGTTGTTTACAATAGGCTTTCAGGAATACACTGTTCTCATCTCTAATCTCACCACCGTGTGACCCCATCCCTCCACCAGTGATACCAGTTTTCCTCCCACCTTCCACCTGACCCCTTGGTTTTCTCTTTTTATCTAAGTTACTCACTTTATTTCCTTTCCCTTAAGGTAATCACTAATTGTATTTATAGTTTAAAAGTTTATTTTTGTTTTATTTGGCCTATCCATTTTTTTCTATATACTGTGAGAAAAATAACATTCTGGCTTATTTCACTAAGTGAAATAATCTCAAGGTTCATCCATATTACTGAATCCAAATGGCAGGATATTTTGGGAAAGATTTCTTTTTTATTATTGTGGATTTATACCACACTTTCTTTACTCATCCATCTTCCCCCCCCTTTTTATATGCATTTATTTAAATACAGTACTCAAAACCTTTGATTTACTTACCTTTTTTCTTTTTTAAATTTAATTTTAGCAATCATGATTTAGAGTAATGCTACTGGTAGGGTTTCATATTTAAAACACTCCAGCACTGCATCTTCCACCAGAGTGTCTGCTTCTCCCCACCACTGTTCCAGTGTGTCCTCCCCTTGCCATCCGGTTGTCTCCTCCGTCCACCCCCAGTGTAAGCTTCCTACTGAATACCAATTCTCAATTTATGTTGCTTTTGGGCGTTTTCAGTTTCCTTACTATGTCTTTTTTATATCCTTCTTATGCGGGACATCAGTCTGTATCTGTCCCTATTCTTCTGGCTAACTTCATTCAGCCTCTTCCCAGATTCATCACATAGTAGCCAATTGCATGGTCTCATCTTTTCTTAGACCTGAATAGGCTTGTTGGGTTTTTGTTATTGTTGTTGAGCTTTATGAGTGCTTTCTATCCCACTGATTATGTGTACCGCATTTTTATTTTAAATCCAGATATCTGCTTTTGGACACTTGGCTTGTTTCCATATTTGGGTTATTGTTAATAGTGCTGCAGTGAATACAGGAATGCAGTTGTTTTTTTAGAATAGAATTTTTGGACCCTTGGGATAGATGCCAAGAAGTGGAATTGCTGGGTCATATGGGAGCTCAATTCCTAATTTTTTGGAAAGTGTCCGTATTGTTTTGCAGAGAGTTGGCCAGTTGGCTTTCCCAGCAATGAATGACAATCCCATTCTTCACACATCCATGCCAGCACTGGTTGTTTTTCTTTTTTGTGATGTGTACCAGTCTCACTGTATGAAATACCTCATCATTGTTTTTATTTGCATTTCCATGCTGATTTGTGTGTTATTTACTCATCTTTTGATGGCCACTTGAGTTGTTTCTAGATCTTGGTGATTATGAATAATACTGCACTAAACATGGGATGCATATATCTTTCCATCTTTATGGTTTTTTTTAAAAAACAACGTGATTTACAAAGTTGTTCATTATACTGTTGTTTCATATATATATATATATATGTATACACACACACACTCACACGCACACACACACCACATTTCTTCACTACCCATGTGCCCGAGGAAACTGGCCCCTTCCTGTTCTTCCTTGTCTGCTTCTTCTTCCTTGGTTTCTTTAGGGTTAAGGGTTTTGTAGGCATTCCTCCTTTAATACTTTGCATTCTCTCTTCTGTTCTTCTGTATACCACAGATGAGTGAGATTGTGTTATGCTTTTCCTTCTTCTGACTTCACTTAATATCCTCCAGTTTATCTAGGTTGCAATGAGTTACATGATTTCAGTGTTATGCAGCTGCATAGTACTTCATGTGCATAACAATGATATCATGCATATATAACCCCATACATACCACACCTTTATTATCCACTCATATGTCATTGGACACCTACATTGATTCCATAGATTAGCTATTGTGCTGCAATGAATAATGATGTTCATATGCCCTTTTGAATGAATATTTTTGTGTCCTGTGGGTAGATATAACCAGAAGTGGGATTGTTGGGCTGTATGGAAGGTCAATTCTTACTGTTTTCTGTAGGGTTTGAATGGGCAGCAGGTGAGATTTCCTTTACCACCATATCCACCAACACAGTTTGTTCTGGTTTTGTTTATTTTGTTTTGGTATGTGCCATTCTCACTGGTATGAGATAATATTTCATTGTTGTCTTGATTTGGATTTCCCTGATAATAAGTGAAGAACACTTTTTTATGTGCCTATAGACCACCCATCTTCCTTTTTCAGAAAAGCGTCTGTTCATTTCCTATCCCCATTTTTTCATAGGGTTCTTAGACAGTTTTTATTTTTGGTTGAGCTTTGTGAGTATTTATATACTTTGGATAGCAATCATTTATCTGATGTGTTGAATGTGAATAGTTGGTGTCTTTTAATATTTTATGGTAAATACTTAGAAGTAGAATATCCATTTTTATTGTCTTTAGTAATCTTCATACTGTTTCCATAATGACTGAGCCAATTTACATTTCATCAACAGTATATAAGGATTCTCTGCAGAATTTTTTAGCTTTTTGTGTTTAAATCCCACATATGAGAGATATCAGTTTTTTTTCTTTTCTTCTAACTTCACTGAGCATGATACTCTCTAGTTCCATCCATGTAATGACAGGTTACATGATTTTATTCTTTCTTATAGCTGCATAGTATTTCATTTATCTACCACAACTTAACAAAAGTCTATTCATCCATAGATGGTTTATTATTTTCTTTTTTATTGAGTCACAGTGAAATACACAAAGTTTTCCATGATTGGGTTTCAGTTGTTCTAACACCCATCCCTTTACTAGTGTATATTTCCCATCCCATAATTGGTTGTTTGGATTGTTTTAATATGTTGGCTATTGTACTCAGTGCTTCAATAAACGTAAGTGTGCATGTAACTTTTTAAATGGGTGTTTCTATGTTTTGGGACTAGATGCTAAGAAGTAGTATCTCTAGATTGTATGGGAGTTATTACTTTTTTTGAAAAATCTCATATTGCATTCTGTAGAGGTTGAACCAGATGACATTCCCACAAACAGTGAATGAAGGTTCATTTCTCACTACATCCCTATCAATACTGGTATTCCATACTTTTTGAAATATGCCAGTTTCACAGGTGAGAGATGACATCTCATTATCATTTTGACTTGCATTTCCCTAATCATAAGTGAAAAAGACCACTTTTTCATATGCTTATTAGCCATCTATATGCCTTTTTGGGTGAAGTGTCTGTTCACCTCCTCTCCCAATTTGTGGATAGGCTTGTTGGATTTTTGTTATCGTTGTTGAGCTTTGTGAGAGTGCTTTCTATATTTTGGAAATAGAAATCAATAGAAATCAGCCCTTTGATGTACTGTGTGAAATATTTTCTTCTATTCATGAGGGTGTCTTTAACTTGAGTTTCTTTTGCTATAAAGAAGCTTTAAAAATATTTCAGTAAAACCATTTTTATTGAGGCGCTAGGGTTTAAAACAATGTTGCTAATTATTCTTTTCATAGATACATTATTCCAACACCACACCCACTATCAGAGTGCTCACTTCCCTCTACCAAAGTCCCAAAACCCTCCCTCTCCTCCTACCCTGCCCCAAGCTCCATTTTATAGACAAAATCATCAGTTCTGATGACTTTGACCACTTATTGTCTCCTTACTATATTCCTTTTTAAAAGTCTTGTATTGAGAATAAATCTCTACCCCACTTTCTCTCTCCCTTTCTCTCTTTCCTTCTCTCTTTTTACTGTGTGGTTGTAACACCTACACATATAGGTTAATAGAGCTAATGTTTTGGAATTCCATGAAATTATGAATCAATGATAAATTGATGAAATTAATTTTTTAAAGCATTATAATTTTTAGAGGCATCAAAATTAAAAGTACTATTATAAATTGTCCCATTCTACTTAATTTTAAGATTTTTATGAAATAGATAAATCCTACAAATGCAAAATTTAGTTAGAAGAAAGTTAAGGAAAATATAAGTTGAGAATATGAGTAGGCTTATAGAAGTAAAAAAGTGTGCTTTTCTGAAATGGGAACATTGGCTTTATATTAGAAAATATATTATGATGTTGCTTAAGTTATATATTAAGTAAGGGATTAAATAAAACCTCTGTGGATGTAAAAAAATCACCTGATTCAGATATATATTGTTACTGAAAATTTAAACAAGCCTTTCTTTTTTAAAAAAAATTTTATTGAATCACCATGAGATGGTTACAAGCTTTCATGTTTGGGTTACAATCTCACAATGATCAAACACCCATCCCTCCACCAGTGCACATTCCCCACCACCAATATCCCAGGTATACCACCCCTTTCCCACCCTCCCCCTGACTCCATGGCAGACAATATTCCCCATACTCTCTCTCTACTTTTGGGCATTATGGCTTGCAGCACAGATACTGAGAGGTCATCATGTTTGGTCCATCATCTACTTTCGGCATGCATCTCCCATCCCAACTGGTTCCTCCAGCCATCATTTTCTTAGTGATCCCTTCTCTATTCCATTGGCTTTCTCCCCTCTGCTCATGAAGCAGTCTTCCAACTATGGGGCAATCCTCCTGGTCCTAAACAAGCCTTTCTTAATCTAGTAGAGGGAAATAATTCATGCCATACGTGAATGCTATGTTCAATGCTAAGTGCTGAGGAGTCTGTCTTGCCTTAAAGAAGCTCCTTTTATACTTCTTGTAAAACTTGTTTATTCTTTCAGAAAACCAGCTCCTGGGTTTACTGACCCTTTCAATTGTTTTCATGATTTTTGTTGCATCAGTTTCCACTCTAATTTTTGTTATCTTATGGCTTCTACTCTATGGTTCATTTGTTGTGTTTTTTTCTAATTTCTCTGGTTTGGCATTAGGCTGTTATGTTGAGCCTTTTCTTTATTACTAGCGTGGGCTTGAATATAAACTTTTCCTTTAATATAGCTTTTAGTGTGTCTTGTATAGATTCTGATAATTTGTGTTTGCAGTTGCATTTGATTTAAGGAGACTCTTTATTTAACTTTTTGATTTCCTTTTTAAAAAAAATATTTGAATCACCATGAGATACAGTTAAAAAGCTGTTCATGATCAGGTTTCAGTAATAAAATGTTCCAATACCCATCCCTCCACCAGTGCACATTTATCACCATTAATGTCCTATTTCCCCCCCTGCCTGTCTTTATAGCAAGCAGTTTCCTTCTCTCTCTCTCTCTCTCTCTCTCTCTCTCTCTCTCTCTCTCTCTTTTGCTCGCTTGCTCTCGCCCTCTCCCACTCCCTCCTCTTTCTCCTTTTGGGCATTATGGTTTGCAATACATATACTGAGAGGTTATCATATATGTTCCTATACCTACTTTCTGCAAGCAGTTCTTTCTGCATGCAGAGTGATCATTTCCAATTATCTTTGTAATTGTCCTCACTATCCTCACACCCTTCACTATCCTCATTGCCTTCTGGCAGACTTCCAGCTGTGGACCAATACTACTGGCCCTTGCTTCTACTGTCCTTGGGTATTCGTTTCATATTTTTTATATCTCATAAATGATTGCAATTATTCTATGTCTGTCTCTCTCCTTCTGACTCATTTCACTCAGCATGATACTCTCCATATCCATCCATTTATAAGGAAGTTTAATGACTTAATTTTTCCTAAGAGCTGTATAATATTCATTGTGTAGATAACCATGCTATCTTTAACCAGTTTTCTGTTCCCAGGCACTCATATTGTTTCCAGATTCTGGCGATTGTGAATAGTGCTGCAATAAATACGGAAGTGCAGATGGCATTTCTGTTGTGTGTTTTTGGGTCCTCGAGGTATATTCCCAGAAGTGGTGTTGCAGGGTTATCTGGAAGCTCAATTCCTAGCTTTTTGAGGAATGCTCATATTGTTTTCCAAAAAAGCTGGACTAGTTAGCATTCCCACCAACAATGAAGGAGAGTTCTTTTCTCTCTGCATTAATGCCAGCTTTGGTTGCTCTTCTTCTTTTTGATTTGTGCCAGTCTATCTCCTTGATGATAATTGATGTAGATCATCTTTTCATGTGTCTTTTGGCCATTTGTATTTCTTCTTTGAAAAAGTTTCTGTTCATTTCTTCTCCCCATTTTTTGGTAGGGTTGGATGTTTTTTTTTCCGTTAAAAGTTCTACAGTGCTTATATTTCTTGGACATTAACCCCTTATCAGATGGATATTGGGTAAATAATTTTTCTCAATCTGTGAGCTATCTATGTATCTTGGTCACGGTTTTCTCTGATGTGCAGAAACTTCTTAGTTTATTTTTTTAATTTTCTAATTTTTTTGCTTTTTGGATCACACCAGACGATGCACAGGGGCCACTCCTGACCTTGCACTCAGGAATTACTCCTGGCGGTGCTCAGGGGACCACATGGGATACTGGGAATTGAACCCGGGTCGGCTGCGTGCAAGGCAAATGCCCTACATGCTGTACTATCGCTCCAGCCCCGAAACTTCTTAGTTTAATGTAGTCCCGTTTGTTTATCTTTGCTCCCACTTGCTTGGTCAGTGGTGTTTCGTTTTTGAAGATACCTTTAGCTTCAATGTCATGGAGGGTGCTTCCCACATTTTCCTCTGTGTACGTTGTGGATTAAGGTATGATATTGAGGTCTTACTTCATTTTGATCTGTCTTCTGTGCCTGGCATTAAAAAGCAGTCTGAGTTTGTTGGTATTTTTTTTTTTTTGCATGTGGCTGTCTAGTTTCCTTACCACCACTTGTTGAAGAGGTTTCCTTGCTCCATTTTGTATTTCTTTTTTCTTTATCAAATATTAGGTGGTCATATATTTGAGGGTCCATGTCAGGATGGTCAACTCTTTCCACAGATCTGCAGGTCTGTCTTTATTCCAATACCATGCTGTTTTAATTACTGCCGCTTTGTAGTACAGTTTTGGAGCTGGGGAAGGTGATGCCTCCCATCTTCTTTTTTCCTAAGCATTTCTTTAGCTATTCCTGGGGGTCTATTGTTCCTTATGAATTTCAGAAGTGTTTGATCTATTTTTTGAAAAATGTCCTGGGTGTTTTTTTTTTTTTGCTTTTTGGGTCACACCCAGCGATGCTCTGGGGTTACTCCTGGCTTTGCACTCAGAAATTACTCCTGGAAGTGCTTGGGGGACCATATGGGATGTCGTGGATCGAACCCGGGTCAACCGCGTGCAAGGCAAATGCCCTACCCGCTGTGCTATCGCTCCGGCCCCTCCTGGGTGTTTTTAAAGGGACTGCAATGAATCTCTATAATGCTTTGGGGAGTATTGCCATTTTGATAATGTTAATTCTATCTTCTTTTTCATTATTTGTATATAGAAAAGCCATGAACTTTTGAGTATTGATTTTTTAACCTGCTATTTTACAAATATATTATTTCTAGGAGCTTTTTATTTTGTAGATTCTTTGGGAGTTTCTAAGTATAGTATCATGTCATCTGCAAGTAGTGAAAACTTGACTTCATATTTCCTATCTGGATGCCCTGGATGTCTTTTTCTTGCCTAACTGCTATGGCAATATTTCCAGTACTATATTGAATAGAAGTGGTTAAAATGGGCAATCTTGTCTTGTGCCTGATCTTAGGGGAAGGCCTTTAGTTTTTCCCAGTGACAATAATGTTTGCTGTGGGCTTGTGGTAAATGGCTTAGACTATATCGAGGAAGGTTTCTTCAACTCCCATTGATGGAGTTGGAGAGAAAGTTGCAGAGAAAGCAACTTTCTTGCTATTTATTACAAATAGGTGCTGGTTCTTGTCAAATGCTTTCTCTGAATCTATTGATATGATCATATGGTTTTTATCTTTTCTTTTATTGATGTGGTGTATTATGTTGAATGATTTGCAAGGGTTAAACCACCCTTGTATACTTGGAATGAATCCTACTTGGTTGTGGTGTGTGATCTTTTTGATGAGTTCTTAGATTATATTTGCCAGTATTTTATTGAGGATCTTTGTGTCTGTGTTCATCAGGGATATTAGCCTGTAATTTTCTTTTTTTTTATGGTGTCTCTGTCTACTTTTGATATCAGGGTGATATTTGCCTCATATAAACTGTTTAGAATTTCTGTTTATTCAATATCCTGGAAAAGCTTGAAAAGGATTTGCAGC
Organism: Sorex araneus; assembly: GCF_027595985.1. Lineage (NCBI taxonomy): Eukaryota > Metazoa > Chordata > Mammalia > Eulipotyphla > Soricidae > Sorex > Sorex araneus. Next base: position 244,404,255 of record NC_073302.1, read on the forward strand.
AGGTCCTTTCTAAAGGCTTAAAAGAAATCACTAGTGAACCCATTTGAGCCTGGGCTTTTGTTTTTGGGAAGACTTTTTGATTATCATTTCAATTTCCTCAACGGTGATAGGTCTGTTCAGATATTACAAATCTTCTTGGTTTAGTCTTGGGAGGTTATAGGAATCCAGGCATTTATTCATTTCTTCAAGGTTCTATTTTTTGGTGATTTTTAAAGATTCTCTTTCAAAAAAACTCTCTTTTTAAAGATTCTTAAAGTAATCTCTGATGACCCTGTGTATTTCTGTAATTTTTTTTGTGATGTCTTCCTTTTAACTTCTGATTCGGTTTATTAGGATTCTCTCTCTGTTTCTTTGTGAGTCTTGCTAGTGGTGTATTGATCTTGTTTATTTTCTCAAAGAACTAGCTCTTGGTTTCTTTGATTTTGTGAATTGTCTTTTGGGATTCCAGCTCATTATTTTTGCTCTAAATTTTATTATTTCCTTCTTTCTGCCTGATTTGGGCTTATTTATTTGGTCATTTTCCAAGATCTTGAACTGTGAGATTAAATTATTTATGCGCGCCCTTTATTCCATCTTTATTTTGAATTTTCCCACTACCACCCAAGCCTTCCCCAGAAGCAGATCCTAAATAATTTTTTTGTATGGCTTGTTATGAATAATGTGTTAAAAATTATCCAAAAATTTTTCTTAGAGGAAAATGTGTGAAGATTGTCATATCTCCCCCTAAAGTCATTAAGCCCTTGTATAAGAGATTACTAATATGTTGTTACATGTTTAGCCTTGTGTGCTATTATTTATTTATTTATTTATTTATTTATTTTTGACTCGAGATAAATTACCATCTACCTTAACCCCATCAAATGTGATGAATTACTCTGGTTACGTCAGTGGAGTAGAGTGTGAAATCTTGTGGGGTTGCAAATGCAGCCATGTGCTTCACGAATTCTAAAATTTTAAGTAGGGTAATACAACTGGAAATGACTTCGGGATCCGGAAGTATCTTTGCAGCTTGTGGCTCTCTTCTGAGTTTTTAATTGTGAGTCTCTGGATCATGGCTGTTAATGAGCTTATATGGTGCCAGAGGCAGTTCGTGGGTGTGACTGCTAGGCTTCCAGAAAAACAAGGAAATTGGGGGAGGTCATCCATTTCCAACTCTGCAAGAGCCTGGAGATTTCGGACATAAAAGCAGCATACTTGAGTTTTTCAGCAGATTCATTCTCATGTATGAGGGGCTCATCTCAAGTCTACGATTGGTCGTGAGAATGGTGGTGATTGGCTTCTGGAAGCTTTTGGCTGCTGGGGCTCTAATTGGGCTGGTGCTGGGCTCACCTGCACCCCCTGTGGGTGCCCGGAAGTGAGGTTCAGCCTGGTGCAGCATCTGGAGACATCTCTGTATTTTGTGGCTCTCTTCCAACATTTATTTGTGAGTCTTGATTTCCTTTCTAACCCACTGTTTGTTCAGTAGTGAGCTGTTTAATTTCCAGGTGTTTGATTTGATTCTCCACTTATGTATGTGATTCACTTCTATTTTTAGTGCATCGTGGTCTGAAAAGATAGTTGATATACAAATTCTATCCTCTTAATTTTGTGGAGATATGTTTTGTGCCCAGCATGTGTTCTGTCTTGGAGAATGTCCTATGTGCACTGGAGAAGAATGTTAACAGATTTGGGAGAATGAAAAATCCTATATATCTACTAACCTTCTTGCTTCCATTTCTTCACTCAGATAAAACATTTCCTAGAAGAGCTTTAATCTGAAGTCTATGTGGTCTGATAATAGTATGGCACATGACTTTTTTGTCAATTATTTTTATTTATTTATCTATTTATTTATTTATTTATTATATTTTTATTAGTGAATCACCATGAGGGTACAGTTACAACTTTATGCATTTTTTTGCTTATGTTTCTATCATACAATGTTCGAGAACCCATCCCTCCACCAGTGCCCATTCTCACCTCCAATGAACCCTGTATCCCTTCCACCCACAATCCCATACACCCCACCTCTGTGGCAGGGCATTCCCTCCTGTTTTCTCTCTCCTTTTGTGTGTTGTGGTTTGTAATTGGGGTATTGAGTGGCCATCATATTCAATCTATAGTCTACTTTCAGCACACATCTCTCTTCTTGAGCGGGTCCTCCAACCACATTTTACTTGGTGTTCCCTTCTCTATCCGAGCTGCCTTTTCCCCCAGCATGTGAGGCTGGCTTCCAAGCCATGGAACCAGCATCCTGGTACTTATTTATACTATTCTTGGGTGTTAGTCTCCTATTCTGTTATTTTATATTCCACAGATGAGCACAATCTTTGTCTGTCTCTCTCTTTCTGACTCATTTCACTTAGCATGATACTTTCCATGTTGATCCACTTATATGCAAAGTTCATGACATCATCTTTTCTAACAGCTGCATAGTATTCCATTGTATCACTAATCATCAGGGAGATGCAGATCAAAACAACTATGAGATACCACCTCACACCACAGAGACTGGCCCACATTCAAAAGAACAAAAGCAACTGCTGTTGGCGTGGATGTGGAATGAAAGGGACCCTTTTACACTGCTGTTGGGAATGCCGACTTGTTCAGTCCTTTTGGAAAACAATATGGATGCTTCTCAAAAAAATTAGAAATTGAGCTCCCCTTTGACCCAGCAATACCACTTCTGGGAATATATCTCGGAGAAACAAAAAAGTATAGTCGAAATGACATCTGCACTTATATGTTCATTGCAGCACTGTTTACAATAGCCAGAATCTGGAAAAAACTCGAGTGCCCAGGAACAGATGACTGGTTAAAGAAACTTTGGTACATCAACCTGGCTTTTTTGAGGGGGTTTGTTTGCTCATAAAATTGTTTTTTAGCCTTTGACTTTGAGTCTGTGTTTGCTCAAACTGTTCAGATATGTTTCTTGCAGCAATGGACTGTTGAGTTCAATTTTCTAATCCATCCTGCCATTATATGTCTCTTAACTGGTGCATATAGTCCATTGACATTGAGGGAGTTTATTGTTATGGGGTTTTGTCCCATCTTTCTACATTAGTTTGGTGTGTCTTCAGGCCTGGATGGTTTCATCTGATAAGTCTGCTGTGAATCTTAAGGATGCTCCTTTATAGGCAACTTTCTTCTTTGATCTTGCTGCTTTGAGTATCCTATCTCCATCTATGGTTTTCATAATCATGAATAGGATGTGTCGTGTCTTGAGGTATTTTTATTTGAATTTCTTTCAGCTGGTACCCTTCAGGCCTCCTGAATTTTGGTGCATGTACTCCTCAGCTCTAGGAAATTCTCAGCAATGATAGCTTTGCCAGTTGCTTCTTCATCAGGCTTTTCATCCTGCCCCTCTGATACTCCAAAGATTCTTATCTTGTTCCTCTTGTCTTCATCCTGATGTTCTCTTGTTATTTGTTGGTTTCTTTTGAGGCTTTTTTCTATCTTCTGCTGTAGTCTGGAGATTCTCTGCACCTCATCTTGGAGCTCACTGATTCTGTCCTCAGCAACTATTACTCTGCTGCTGAGACCTTCCAGTGAGTTTTTCATTTCTACCAGGTTTTTCAGATCTGTCATTTCTATTTGTATTTTTGCTTGTATTTTCCTCATTTCTATCCTCATATACTCCTGTATTTTATTGGCAATGTATTCTGTTGTTTGAGCTTCTTGTGCATCCTTAACAGCTCCATTCTAAATTCCTTTTGGAGAGTTTATATAGCTCATTATTACTGGTTGGGTCACCTGGGCTAGCTTCTTCACTCACTAAGCCTGGTGGGTTTCTGCATTGCTTTACCACTGTAAACTTTGCAGTTTGGATTCTTGCACTCACAGTTGCTTTTGTGTTTTGGCGGGGGGCTGTTAATTGGAGTAGGGGCTAATGGACTATTGGCCTAATATGGTCGGGGTGGTAAGATTGCCCAAGTGAGTTATAAATAAGAGGCTAATTTGCGGTTCTATGAAATATGATGGGGGTGATTAACTGGTGGCCACATTTGTAGTCGTTGCTCTTGGGACACCCCCTACCCCCTGCCCTGGACTCCACCCGCTTTCAAACCTGAAATGTCTAAATATTAGTGCCTTGCAGATTGCTTGGTATTGCATGGCATCAGTAGTTTGGAGCCACTGCTAGCTTGGGGCCTTGCTACCTTGAAAAGCTTCTGCCTGTCTTTTGAGTCACTGCACCTTTGTTTTCCTTTTTGATTCTTTGGTTATTTAACAGAATTTGTTCAATTTCTAAATACTGAATCTTTCCCCAGCTTTCTTTCTTCTAATTCTGTGGCTTTGTGATCTGAGATGATATTTGGAATGCTTTCTATTTTTGTTATTTTTACGGATGTTTGAATTATGCCCCACATGTGATTTATTCTAGAAAATGTTCCATGTGAACTGGAGAAGAATGTGTATTAGGTTTATTTTTTTTTTTTGGGGGGGGAGTGATAGAGGGTCCTGAATATATCTATTAAACTCACTTTTCTTTTTTATTTATTTATTTATTAAAAAATTATTTTTAATTAGTGAATCAACGTGAGGGTACAGTTACAGATTTATACATTTTTGTGCTCATGTTTCCCCCATACAAAGTTTGAGAACCCATCCCTTCACCAGTGCCCATTCTCTACCACCAGTAAACCCAGCATCCCTTCCACCCTCCCCGGTCCTGTCTCCCCCCACCCCACACTGCCACTATGGCAGGGTATTCCCTTTTGTTCTCTCTCTCTGATTAGGTGTTGAAACTCACTTCTCTTAATACATTGTTTAAGGCCTTTTGCTTTTCTATTGTTGTTTGTTTGCTTGATCTGCCTAATGAAGAGGGTGGAGTACTGAAGTCTTCCCTACCATAATGCTACCATCCATAGTTACCTTGTTAACTTCACTGCATTGTCATTTAAAACATATATTATTAATATATGCATACTTGAGTTGACATCAGTTAAGTCCTCTTAATCTCTTGATTCCTTTACCTCTATCTTTTATTACCTTCTTTATTTTGAATTTATTTATCAGGTAATCAGTATGGCAGTTTTTTATCCTTTGAGATTTCAGCCATTCACTCTAAGTTTATTTATCATGAGAGTTTATGTGTGTGTCTTGTAAGCAACAGAAGGTTGGGTTTTGTTACCTGATCCATCCTGCTATTCTGTGTTCTTTTATGGGAAAGTCCAGTGCATTCACATTTATAGGATTTATTGATATAAAGGAATTTATTGTTATGTCTATATAAGGAATTTGGTTCCTTATACTATCTGATATTTCCTTTAAGTCATCTTTCCAAGGAAAGTTATGACAAATTGTAGGAATAAAACAAGTTGCCATAGAAAACCTTTTTTTGTTGTTGTTGTTGCAACACTTAATGGCATGTTCCCAAGCACCACAGTGCTTAGTCAATAGATGTCAGTGGGGACCAATAATATTCACAAAAGAGGGCTTGGTTATAGCTGATGTGATGGGAGAGGAAGTGTGACTCAAAAAAAGGTCAGTAGGCAAGCCCAATTTTTTAATTGCTTTTAAGAACAGAAGATTGAATAGAGATCAGCTCTTATGTTTTGAAGCCCAGCAGAGTCTAGGAACATGAACTACAGAGAAGCAAGTTAGAAATAACTCCAGTTCTACATAGGCAACAGAGAAATGTTGGGGGCTGTAAAAGTCTGAGGATTGAAACAGTGATCTTACATAAGAATGACTGGTTGGAATTTTAGGAAAGATGTGGAATACTTAAGAAATGAAGTTGGAAACAATCATATGGACACTATAGCTTGTCACCAGATCTGTCACTTTTGTCATGTAAGCATGCTGTCAGTAGAGGCAGAATTATTCTACTCGGCTTTATATAGCAGGAAAGGGAACAATGGTTTTGGATATGCTTATCTTAATCATATTTTGACCTATGTTATGACTTTTCCAATACTGTTGATTTTATCCATAGTCAGATCATCACTGACTTGGAGTTTATTTTTAGAGCATCTAATTTCATATCAATGTAAGGAGGGAGGCTTGACTGGGCATGATTGTGTTAATTATATTTCTTCCCTGGAGTATGGAAACAGTATCAGTTGTTTTCTTTTATTTCTGCACTAACCTTTTGCTATTGTTCTTTATGGAAACCAGAACTTCACTTCTCCATGTTTATTTTGTCAGGAGGGACAATAGAGACTAGCTAAATAATAAAGTAATGACAAGGAGATCATTACTTTAAGAAAGATTAAAATAGAATGTATGAAATAGAAATAGGATAAGGAAGTTGGGTTTCATGCCTCAGACTTGCTATTGAATTTCTTCCTTTGCAATAGTTACATTATTTATTCTGTAGCAATAGTATTAATTAGAAATCTATTCTAAAAGCTTGGCTAATATTATAAAACCATTAAACACATTGATCACAAAATAGCAATGTAGCACTGTCGTCCCCGTTGTCCATCGATTTGTTCATCAAGGTTGTTTCTGGGAGCTTGGTTTTATAGTCTCTGGATGTTGGCTGCTGATGGGATTAAATGGGGGTGGTGGGGTTGTGGGGGGTGGGGGGCAGTTTGTGGGTGTGACTGCCTAGCTACTGGAAATGGGGGATCTGGTTGGAAGAGGCCCAATCCCGATCCAAGCAGGCTTGGAGATCTCAGCCCCGGGTTCTGCACACCTGGGTTCCTCTGCTGGTTCCTTCCTGTGTGAGGCTCATCCAAGCATGTGGAGAGTGACCTTAAGCATGGCTGTGGCTGGGTTTCAGAGGTCTTCCTTTGGCTGCCGGGACTCTACTTGGGGCAGGGAGGGAGACTCAACCCACCCCCTCTGAGGGGCCCCAGAGCAGGAGCATAATCATTTTTTTAAAAAATAAAGCTAGGCTGGAGAGACAGTACAGTGGCTAAAGCACTTGCCTTGAATGCTGCCGACCCGGGTTCAATCCCTTATGTCTAGTATGTTCCCCCAAACCTCGCCAGGAGTGAGCTCTGAGCACAGAACCACAAGTAAGTGATCACAGTCAAGTGTGTCCCCCAAACAAGATGAAACAAAAAGTGCTGTGTAGAACTTAAGGTAAAATAGATAAAAGGACAGTTCTTTCATTTCAGGGAGAGGGAGACAACTGAAGCCTAATGATACATAGGTTTCTAGAACAGCATACCAACAATAAGATGACCTGAAACCTCAAACAGGCACATTGCTTACAAGGTTTGCTTGCTTGGGGGTCTTTTGTTTGTGGATGAAACCAATGTAAGATGTAGCTACACAAAGACAATTAAAACTACAGTATCTCATTTCAAGGGTTGAAGAGACATACCCTAGTGTTTATCATCATTCATCATAAACTTCTGGCTTCTTAACAGTGTTCAGGGGGCCTAGGGCCACTCCTTGGTGCTTCTAGGTCACTTGGGCCAGAAGAGGAGGGCCTAAGGATGTGGTACTGCTCAAGTCCTGGGGTGTGAGAGACTGCCTGGGTCACCCTGGAGGCACTCAAGGACCTCCAGAGCTGCACCCAGCAATGGGAAGGGGCTTCCAGGGCTATACCTGGTGATGCTTGAGGCAAAATGGTGCTCAGAATGGAAATGGGGTTGGGTGCGTGCAGGACACCTGCATAGCACCCTGGTGCTATCTCTTTATCCCTGATTATAATTTTAATTCACATAATTGCACTTTAAACTTCTAACTTGCAAAAATACACATACTATCAATGGGTGAAGTAATTGCATCCAAAGGACACTGAAAAAAATAAAAGATAAGGAATTCATAACAGGTTAGTAGACAAAATATGCTAGTGATGAGCTGCAAATCTGAGTTTATACATTTGAGTCGCAAACACAACAGGAGATAAAAAGCATCCATGTCACTTACAGAATCCTAAGATTATAACATGCCGGTTGCTGTGAGGAGGTTTTAATAATTCCAGAACAGGCTCAAGAGAAAAATGTGCTCCTTGACCTAGTGAAGAACAGCATGGGGTCTCAGGGACTGCTCTTTCTAACTCCTCTCCTAGTTTGATGCTGGCAAAAATTGTCAAGACCAATTCAGCCTCTGTCATCCCCAGATCCGGCCATGCAACTCTGCACTGGCTTAATCCATGCTCAGGGCATGAACTGTAGGAAGGACCTAGGGCTCTTTCAGCCCCTCTCTCAAAAAAGCTTGATTATTGTTCTCAAATATGTTCTGTCTTAAGTAGTGAATGATATCATCTAAGAAAACAGTGACAAGACCTAGAAGTTAAGGTGACTAGTTCATGAAGAGTCTTTTTATTTATTTTTCTAATTTTGTCTTTGAAGCCACGCACAGTAGGGCTCACAGCTTACACCTGGCTCTTCGTGCAGGGCCACATGGGGTGTTGGGGATTGAAGCTGGGTTGGCTGCTTACAATGCAAATGCTTTACCTGCTATATTATTGCTCAGGCCCTGAAGAGTCTTATTATAAAAATTTGACAGTCTATAGGCTAGAACAGGAACCCTCACCTCTGATCTTTTGAGTACACGTGGATATCCAGTTCCTATTCTGAGACCAGCCCATTAGAATGGAAAGACCATCTCAATCAATCACTGTGGTACTAAGGGCAATCAATTATTTATTAATAATTAAACACAATAAAAAACATGCTGCCACTTATTCTCTGGTTCTATAGTGTACAAAACAATATCTTAAAAAGTAGAATGTTTTAAATATAGAGAAATGATTTATTTAATGCTTTCTAAAGTTGAGCTTTTAAAAAGTTTAATGACTCAAAAGGTGAGTTCAAGGAATAAGGTGTTAAAGGCTGACCAGAAACCAATGACCACAATAACTAAATCCTGTTCTGAAATGAAGTAAAAACTGGCCTGTTTAAAGTGAACTTGTAATTTTCTAGTAATTTTAAATTATGCCATTTTTCTCTTAACCTAGGGTTAAGAAAAATGGCATCTATTTAATAATAATCGTTCTTGTTTTTTAAATAATAATAAATTTGTTTTAAGTGGCTGCTCCTCCCAGACAGGAGTATAAAATGAGGCCCCCATAGCCATGCCATCAGACACCATGCCAGGCTTTCATTTGGGACATCCCAGAGGGGGGCCAGTGAGAACCCTCCCCACCCCAAGGGATCCAGCCCCAGAAGCCGACCTCCACTACCCAACAGCCTCCACGCTCCAGGCCGCTTTCTGGATGCTCTGGCTGAGACTCACGCATGAATGAAGTCCCACAGAACCCAGATAATGTGGAACTTTGTGACCTTGGACTCTGGACTCCGATCACAAAATAAAGGAAAATTAGGAAGCAGGAGTGATATTTTACGGTAACAACTGAAAACACTTATTTTTTTTTTAATACATTACCTATGTAAATTATATTTTTTGCAGTAAAACCAAGTGATTTTTGGAAGTATTCCTTGAACAAGAGAGAAATCTATGCAGATTAAGAACTGTCAATGTGGCAGGCAGATTTGTGGTTCTCCTACTGCATTTGAGAATTAAGAGTATGGTTGCCTGCTTGAAAAGGAAGGAAATGGAGGGAAAAAAGGGAAAATTCTGTTGATTGGAGGGGGCAGCAAAGAAGACATGTGGAAGGCCCACTTGTTCTCTGCAGTCTGTGTGAACAAGGAACAGATCTAGGATATTTTGGTTGTGATCACGTTACTGCAAATGATTTTAAAATAAACACTGAGTGAGAAATATGAGATATAAATGTCTAATGAGTAGAAAAGGTTAATGAAGGCTGTTGTGTTTGCAATGGAAAGAGTAAGAGTTTTATTCTTACAAATTTACCTTTAATATGTTTTCCTGATTATAACTAAGAAACCATAGTTTCTTAAGAAACTAAGATAAGAAAGATATCTAGTCTCAACTTTCAGATAAGTTACTGTTAGTGTGTTTCCTTCTGCAGCTCCATTAGAGGAAATACCAGGAAGGCTCAGGAGTTTCTGGGAAGTCCTGTGGATTTAAGAAGAAAAGTTTTAGGAGAGAAAAATAGAAGTTACAAGATTAAGTAATGCATGAGACACTCAACTGAATCACAGAACCTCAGAAATTATGTTGTGTAGATAAATTTTAAGAAGTAGTTTGATAGATTATATCTTCTTTATTTATAGTGTAAGCAGTAGACTACAGAGGACCTAGGAGGCTTTATCTTCTCTAACTAGTTTAATACTGTTATATGGAATTGTCCATTAAAGAGGATGAGAACTAGTGCACCAGAAAAAGGAACAAGTAAATATGACATAAATGTATGAGCACATATTGTAGTAACTGTAGTATATGAATCATATAACAGAAGCACTCAATAGATCACATTTTACTTAACAGCGTGTATAATGGTCCTTGTCTAAAATGTATTTATTACTATTTCATTACATTTTATTTTTTCATTTCTTCTGTGACCTGGAAATTCCCTAGAGAATAGCAAGTTTGGAGAAATTAAGTTGATGTTTAACAGGGATTGATTTTTAATAGACTTTCAAGTTTCATTTTTATGAAATTATTGATAGCAGACTAGGAAAATATGGTCTAGCGATTATTACTCTTTTCCTAAGGAGGGATCTCTTTAGATTGTCAAATGATGTGACAGATGCCTCATGTAAAGCTGTCTTTATTTACCTTGTTTGTAGTAAATAAGTACATGGATTCATGAATTCTGTGAAATAATTACTTGACCACAGGCTGGACTTAATTAATTTCTCTAAAGAAGAGTAAACAACTTGCAAGAGTGGTTTTTAGTATGGAATAAAGAAGAAGCCCCAAAGTCTTCCAACTCAGGAATCTTAAGGATCCAGTAAATTTCTTCAAGTCAGGCTATTTCAGGAATTTTCCCACTCGTTTTATTTTGTGAGTTCATGATCGATCACTCATGTCCAGGCTTGAGCAGAAAATTGTATGCCTGCAGTATGGTTCTGTGACTCCTCTTTTGACTCCACTATAAACACCCACTTTGTCTCTATAGAATTAAGCCAAATGAATGTCCTGGAAAATAGCCTTTTGGCTAGCTACCTTTTGCTTTTGTTTTTATTATTACATACAGACCAAGTACTTAAAAATGGCTTCATAATCTAGTCAGTGACTCACTGGTTTGGCATTTGAGAGCTGTAATTCAGCTTCAATGGGATCCTGCTCATTCCCCTCCAAAGCTGAGAAAAAAGATAGAATCACATTTTGAGTAGATGCTATGTTGGTTGTCGACACTTTCAGTTTTTTTCAGGGTGCAAATCCTACAGCTTTCTGCCCTGTTTTGGTGGGGAGGTAACTGCTCCCAGTTATTATTAGTTCAGAAAAGAGAGGTGTTTAGTTGATTCAGCCCATTCAGTGCTGAACATGCATGGCACAGTTGGAGAAATAGTCTGTTGCTTTTATTGAAAGGGTAATCTTTTCCTTTGGCAAGAATAAAGCCTGTGTTCTATCTAGCAGAGAAACACTTATCTAGTCAGAAAGACAGTTGCTTTTAGCTTTAAAAAAATATAGCAATTGAAAGGTGGCTTTGTGATGCAAATGTAGTGCCACTGAATAAGCCACTTGATATGTAGAAGTTGAGGAACAGTATGGCAGAGGTGTGTGGACTCCAGAATATTCTGAGCAGAGATTGAAATTCCTCCCTTACTGTTTTTTCAAGATATCCTTACTCACCCTAAGCACAATATCTTTGTCAACACAATTTAGAAGTACAACATTTTAACACTGCCCTCTGAAAGTAAGTTATTGAGAGAGAAGTCAGTATGTTTCCGACTGTAGTGTTTCCACCACTTACTATTGGAGTGAGCGTGAGGAAGCTACTTTAGTAAGTTGCTGTAAAGTGACAAATTTTATATTTATATAACTTGATGTTCATTGTTCTGTTTTGGTTCATGAGGATGCATTTATTTCCTCTTAATCATTTTTATACTTTTAGCACTGTAGCACTGATGTCGGTGGGCCCCACGGGTGACTTATGCAAAACGGGGAGGAGAAAGATGGTCACTTTCTCTCCAACCGCCTCTAATGCCCGGGACCCAGGGTTACTGGGTTCTTGTCTCGCTCGCGGAAAAGAATTTCAGGAGTAGACAAGCAGTGAAGTAGCAGATTTTTATTTAGAAGGTCTTAGGGAAGGAGGAAGGGATAAGTGGAAAAGAAAAACCAGTAGGAGTAACGCGCTCAAGAAAGAACGCGGGCTCCTCCGAAGATGGAGAGAGCCTTGAATGGACTATTGGGCTGTCTTTTATAGGTTCTTTACAGCTCGTCTCGATCCGGGATGTTCTGGAGTCTCCTTGGAGCTGAGTCACTGAAGTTAATCAGGTTAAGGGAGAGGTCAGAGGGAATGGAGGAACTTCATGGGGAGGGGTCCAACCTCCTCAGGGTCTGCTGAAGGTCTTATCAGGTCCGTTTTCTGTATCCACAAGGTGGGTCAGTCTCAGGATTCTCCTCCCCGGAGACTTTGATAATCTAAGTTTCATTGCCAAGGGCCTTTCCCTATCTACCTGCCTACATCAGCACTGTCCTCCTGTTGTTCATCGATTTGCTCGAGAGGGCACCAGTAATGTCTCCATTGTGAGATTTGTTGTTACTGTTTTTGGCATATCGAATATGCCACAGGTAGCTTGCCAGGCTCTGCCATGCGGGCGGGATACTCTTGGGAGTTTGCCGAGAGGGACAGAGGAATCAAACCTGGGTCGGCTGCATGCAAGGCAAATGCCCTACCCACTGTGCTATTGCTCCAGTCCTTATACTCTGTATTGCCTTAATATTATTGTTTTAATATAGTTATTATTGTGGGGTTTTGTTTTGATTCTGGATCACAATTAGCTGTACTCAGTGTACCATAATGGGATGCTGGGGATTGAACCTGGGTTGGCTGCATGCAAGGCAAATGCCCTACCCACTGTACTATTACTCCAGCTCCATTGTGGGTTTTTTCTTTTTGCTTTAGGTGTTAATTAACAATTTCAGGGAACTGTAAATTTCAGTTACCTAATACATATTCTTTCATGTTACCAAGTTTTACACTAAGAAGACTAGAAAATTAATGAGACAGAACCTTACCTTTCCTGGATCTTTCACAGTACCAAGCTAAAATTGTCAATGTGATAGGTGTGCAATTCTCTTAAGTCCTTATTATGAGAAATTTCTCTTTTTTATATTTTGAATGAGAAGGTACAGTTATTATAGGAGCTGAAGAAGTGTTATCATGATAGAGTGCTTTCCCTGCATTTAGCTAATCTAGATATGTTGCCTGACACCCCATAAGTTCCCAAGTTCCTTCAGGGGTGAACCCTGAGTGCAAAGACAGGAGTAAGCCCTGAGCATCACCAAGTATGCACCCCCAAAGAAAAAAAGGTTAGAATTATTATAAACCATTTAATTCATTTTCAGTTGATAGTTGTGTATGGTGTGAAAAGTTATCTGGTTTTATTTATTTACTTATTTTTATATTTAACGATTCAGTTTCCTCAACATAATTTGTTAAAGAGGCTTTTCTTCTCCCAATGCAAGGACTTTGGCTCCTTTGTTATAGTATAGGTGTAAATTCAGATGTGGATTTATTAATAAATAAATAAATAAATTATTAAATTTATTAATTAATTTTATTTAGTGTTTGTTTTGGGGCCACATTTGGCAGTGTCCTCCTGTCTCTATGCTCAGGGATCACAGCTAGTAGGGCTTGTGGGACCATTTGTGATTGTCAGACAGGGATCAAACCTGGGCTGGCTGATGCAAGGCAAGCACCTTTCCTGCTGCACTATTTCTCTGCCTCCTGTTTCTTTTACTGTCATCAGAGTTTAGGTTTTCTCTCTCTTTTGTTAAGCTTATTCTAGGTATGTTATCTTTTTATTTCTTTTTGGGTTACACCCAATGATGCTCAGGGGTTACTCCTGTCTCATGCACTCAGGAATCACTCCGGGCAGTTCTCGGGGGACCATATGGGATGCTGGGAATGGAACCTGGGTCGGCCACATGCAAGGCAAACACCCTACCAACTGTATTATCGCTCCAGGCCCTAGGTATGTTATCTTTTTTTGATGGAGTTGTAAATGGGTTGTTTCAAAGATTTTTCCTTAATCCAACACATTGTTTACTGACAAATTTAGGTTTATTGATGTTTGTATCCTACCACTTTACTGAACTTATTAATTATTTCTAGTAGGCTTTCCCTGAGAGCTTGAGAATTTTCTGTGCTTGTTATAATTTTATCATCTACCCACTGTACTATTGCTCTGGCACATATTCTTGATTTTTAAAAAAAATCAGGTAGCCACTCATGGCCTTTTGATTGGTAAGTTCATTCACATTATGCATAGTTAGGATAGTTATTGATAAATAGGGTTTATTAATAGCCATTCTTTTTCATTTCTATCATTTTTTACATTTGTTTATCTGACTTTTATTTTGTACAATTTCCTTTGGTTAGTCTTACATTTTAATCATTTCTCTTCTATGTGTCTCATGCTAGTCTCTGCATGATAATGTGTGTATGTATATACTGGCATTGCTTTGATTTGTCTTATTTAGATTCAACATATTCTGCTTTATTTTTCTTCTTCTTTGATGTTTTGTTGACTTATTTTAGATGTTATTTATTTATTTAATTTTTTTTTTAAGTTTTAAAAAATTTTCATTAGTGAATCACCGTGAGGTACAGTTACAAACTTATGAACTTTCATGTTTGGATTTGGTTTTACATCTCTCCACCGGTGTCCATTCTCCTCCACCAATGTTCCAAGTATCCCTCCCACCACACCCACCCTAATTCCCACCAGCTCACCCTGCCTCTTTGGCAGGACATTCCCTTTTGCTCTCTCTCCTGTTGGGTGTTGTAGTTTGCAATAGAGGTACTGAGTGGCCATCATGTTTGGTCTATAGTCTGCTTTTGGTACGCAGTTTTCAACCCGAGTGGGTCCTCCCAACATTCTCTACTAGGTGTTCCCTTCTCTATATCAGCTGCCTTTTCCCGCAGCATGTGAGACCAGTTTCCAAACTGTCGGACAGACCTCCTGGTTCTTATCTTTACTACTCCTGGGTGTTAGTGTCCCATTCTGCTACTTTATATTCCACACATGAGTGCAATCTTTCTATGTCTGTCTCTATTTCTGACTCATTTCACTCAACATGATACTTTCCATGTTGATCCACTTATATGCAAATTTATGACTTCATCTTTTCTAACAGCTGCATAGTATTCCATTGTGTAGATGTAACAAAATTTCTTTAACCAGTCATCTGTTTTTGGGCACTCTGGTATTTTCCAGATTTTGGCTACTGTAAACAGTGCTTCAATGAACATAGAACTGTAGATGTCATTTCTACTATACCTTTTTGCCTCTCTGGGATATATTCCCAGGAGTGGTATTGCTGGGTCAAATGAAGCTCAATTTCTAATTTTTTGAGAATTGCCCATATTGTTTTCCAAAAGGGCTAGACCAGTCGGCATTCCCACCAGCAGTGAAGGAGAGTCCATTTCTCCCCACATCCATGCCAACACCAATTGCTTTTGTTTTTTTGGATGTGGGCCAGTCTCTGTGGTGTGAGATGATATCTCATTGTTGTTTTGATCTGAATCTCCCTGATGATTAGTGATGTAGAGCATTTTCTAATGTGCCTCTCAGCCATTCGGATTTCTTCTTTGGGAAAGTTTCTGTTCATTTTATCACCCCATTTATTTTTATTTATTTTATTTATTTTTTTAATTTTTTATTTTAATTTAATTTTTTTTATTGAATCACCATGTGGAAAGTTACAAAAGTTTCAGGTTTAATTCTCAGTTATACAATGCTCAAACACCCATCCCTTCACCAGTGCACATATTCCACCACCAAGAATCACGGTATACCTCCCCCCTTCTCCCCACCTCCCCAGCCCCCCACCTCGCATGTGTAACTGGTAAATTTCAACTTACTTTCACTTTACTTTGATTACATTCAATATTTCAACAAAAAATTCACTATTATTGATTTGGAGTTCCTCCCCCCTAAGGTCGACCTGCTGAAAATAAAGCATTTGGTAATTTGTTTTCCATTGCTGAGAATGAAGAGATATGAGGTCAGGAGGCCGCACTAGCAGCCGCACAGTTTTGGATTTCTGTATTTCAGTATTTTAGTAACTAAGTCCAGAGAAATATCTGCCAGAAATCGCAACATTGTGAGCTTGTATCTCTCAGCTACTTTATATTCCACATATGAGTGCGATCTTTCTATGTCTGTCTCTTTCTTTCTGACTCATTTCACTCAGCATGATACTTTCCATGTTGATCCACTTATATGCAAATTTCATGACTTCATGTTTTTTGACAGCTATGTAGTATTCCATTGCGTAAATATACCAGAGTTTCTTTAGCCAATCATCTGTTTTCGGGCACTCTGGTTTTTTCCATATTGTGGCTATTGTAAACAGAGCGGCAATGAACATGGAAATGCAGATGTCATCTCTACTATACCTTTTTGCCTCTCCGGGATATATTCCCAGGAGTGGTATTGCTGGGTCAAATGGGAGCTCAATTTCTAACTTTTTGAGAATCGTCCATATTGTTTTCCAAAAGGGCTGAACGAATCGGCATTCCCACCAGCAGTGAAGGAGAGTCCCTTTCTCCTTACATCCACGCCAACACTGGTTGCTTTTGTTATTTGGGATTTGGGCCAGTCTCTGTGGTGTGAGATGATATCTCATTGTTGTTTTGATCTGCATCTCCCTGATGATTAGTGATGCTGAACATTTTCTCATGTGCCTCTCAGCCATTTGGATTTCTTCTTTGGGAAAGTTTCTGTTCATTTCATCACCCCATTTTTTGATTGGGTTGGCAGTTTTCTTCTTGTGGAGTTCAACCAGTGCATTGTATATCCTTGTTATCAACCCTTTATCGGATGGGTACTGCGTAAATATCCTTTCCCATTCTGTAGACTGTCTTTGTATTTTGGTCACTGTTTCTTTTGAGGTGCTGAAGTTTCTTAGTTTAAGATAGTCCCATTTATTTATCTCTGTTTTCACTTGCTTGGCCAGTGGCGTGTCATCTTTGAAGATCCTGTTGGCTTCAATGTTGTGGAGGGTTTTGCCGGCCTTGTCTTCAATGTACCTTAGGGATTCTGGTCTGATGTTGAGGTCTTTAATCCATTTTGATCTGACTTTTGTACATGGTGATAGGTGGAGATCTAAGCCCATTTTTTTGCATGTTTTGCCAGCACAATTTGTTAAACATGCTTTCGTTGCTCCACTTCACACTTCTTGCTCCCTTATCAAAGATTAGATAATCATATATTTTGGGGGGTGTGTCAGAGTATTCAGCCCTGTTCCATTGGTCTGCGGCTCTACCTTTGTTCCAGTACCATGCTGTTTTAATTACTACCACTTTGTAGTGGAGTTTGAAGTTGGGAGGTTGATTCCTCTCATTTTCTCTTTCCCATTAATTGCTTTAGCTATTTGTGGGGGGTGGGGCTTATTGTTCCATACGAATTTCAGGAGTGCTTGCTTCATTTCTTTGAAGAACGTCAAGGGTATCCTTATAGGGATCACATTGAATTTGTACAATGCTTTGGGGAGTATTGCCATTTTGACTATATTAATTCTTCCAATCCAAATTTGTACAATGCTTTGGGGAGTATTGCCATTTTGACTATATTAATTCTTCCAATCCATGAGCAGGGGATATCTTTCCATTTCCTCGTGTCCTCTTTTATTTTCTAAATAAAAAAAGTAGCGTTTTGTTGTGTTCTTTATATAAGTCCTTTACTTCCTTAGTTAAGCTGATTCTGAGGTACTTGATATTTTGAGGCACAATTGTGAACGGTATTGCTTTTATCATGTCGCTTTCTTCTCTCTCATTATTTGCGTATAGGAAAGCCACGGACTTTTGGGTATTGATTTTATAGCCTGCAACTTTACTATATGAGTCTATTATTTCTAAGAGTTTATTGGTAGAGGTTTTAGGGTTCTCTAAGTATAGTATCATATCATCTGCAAATAATGAGAGCTTGATTTCTTCCTTTTCTATCTGAATGCCCTTAATCTTTTTCTTACCTAATCGCTATCGCAAGTACTTCCAGTACTATATTGAACAGAAGTGGAGAGAGGGAGGGTTTGGAAGGGTCTCTGTTTCTTCTATTTCTTGGGAAAGCTTGAACAGGATTAGGAGTAGGTCTTCTTTGAAGGTTTGGAATAATTCATTAGTGAATCCATCTGGGCCAGGACTTTTGTTTTTTTTGAAAGACTTTTGATTACTATTTCAATTTTCTTGATAGTGATAGGTCTGTTCAGGTATTCCAAGTCTTTATGGGTCAGCTTTGGGAGAATATAGGAATCCAGGAACTTATCCATTTCTTTGAAGTTGTCTAGTTTGGTGGCATAAAGCTGTTCAAAGTAATCCCTGATTATCCTTTGAATTTCTGTGGGTTTCATTGTGATGTTTTCCTCTTTGTTTCTGATTTTTAGGGGTCTCTCTTTCTCATTCCTTGTGAGTCTTGCTAGTGGTTTATCAATTTTGTTTATTTATTTATTTTTTAAGTTAGTTTTATTTATTTATTTATTTTTTAATTAGTGAGTCACAGTGAGGGTACAGTTACAGATTCAAACATTTCGTGCTTGTTTTTCCCTCATACAGTGTTTGGGAGCCCATCCCTCCATCAGTGTCCATTCTCCACCACCAATGAACCCAGATCCCTCCCAACCCCCAATCCCATCCCCCCCACCCCACCCCGCCTCTGTGGCAGGGCATTCCAATTTGTTCTCTCTCTCTCATTTTGGGTGTTGTGGTCTGCAATAGGGGTATTGAGTGGCCATCATGTTCGGTCACTAGTCCACTTTCAGCGCGCATTTCCCTTACCACGCGGGATCTCCACTCACAATTTACTTGGTGTTCCCTTCTCCATTTGGTATGACTTTCCCCAAAGCGTGTGAGGCCAAGTTCCAAGCTATGGAGTCAACCTCCTGGTATTGTATACTACTATTCTTGGGTATTAGTTTCCTACTCTGTTATTTTATATTCCACAGATGAGTGCAATCTTTCTATGTCTGTCACTCTCTTTCTGACTCATTTCACTTAGCATGATAATTTCCATGTTGATCCACTTATATGCAAAGTTCATGACTTCATTTTTTCTAACAGCTGCATACTATTCCATTGTATAGATGTACGAGAGTTTCTTTAACCAATCATCTGTTCTCGGGCACTCGGGTTTTCTCCAGGTTCTGGCTATTGTAAACAGTGCCGCGATGAACATATAAGTGCAGATGTTATTTCGACTATACTTTTTTGTTTCTGCAGGGTATATTCCCAGAAGTGGTATTGCTGGATCAAATGGAAGCTCAATTTCTAATTTTTTGAGAAGCATCCATATTGTTTTCCAAAGGGGCTGGACCAGTCGGCATTCCCACCAGCAGTGCAGGAGAGTCTCTTTCTCCCCACATCCTCTCCAACAGCTGTTGCTTTTGTTATTTTGGATGTGTGCCTTTCTCTGTGGTGTGAGGTGGTATCTCATGGTTGTTTTGATCTGCATCTCCCTGATGATTAGTGATGCTGAGCATTTTTTCATGTACCTTTTAGCTATTCGTATCTCTTCCTTGGAAAAATTTTTGTTCATTTCTTTGCCCATTTTCTGATGGAGTTGGATGTTTTCTTCTTGTAGAGTTCAGCCAGTGCTTTATATACCCTTGATATCAACCCTTTATTGGATGGGTATTGGGTGAATATCCTTTCTCATTCTGTAGATTGCCTTTGTATTTTGGTCACTGTCTTTTGCGGGGCAGAAGCTCCTTAGTTTAATATAGTCTCATTTGTTTATCTCTGTTTCTACTAGATTGCTTAGTTCCATGTCATCTTTGAATATACCTTTGGCTTCAATATCGTGAAGGGTTTTGCCAACCTTGTCTTCGATGTACCTTTTGTATTGTGGTCTAATGTTGAGGTCTTTAATCCATTTTGATCTGATTTTTGTGCATGGTGTCAGGTCGAGGTCTAAGCCCATTCTTTCGCATGTGGTTGTCCAGTTATGCCAGCACCATTTATTGAAGAGGCTTTCCTTGCTCCACTTCACATTTCTTGCCCCATTATCAAATATTAAGTGATCATACATTTTGGGGTTGTGTGTAGGGATATTCCACTCTATTCCATTGGTCGGCAGCACTGCCTTTGTTCCAGTACCATGCTGTTTTAATTGTTACCACTTTGTAGTAAAGTTTAAGGTTGGGGAGGGTGATGCCTCCCATCATCTTTTTCCCAAGAATTGTTTTAGCTATCCGTGGGCGTTTATTGTTCCATATGAAGTTTAGGATTGCTTGATCCATTTCTTTGAAGAATATCATGGGTATCCTTATAGGGATGGCATTAAATCTGTATAGTGCTTTGGGGAGTATTGCCATTTTGACAATGTTAATTCTCCCGATCCATGAGCAGGGGATATGTTTCCATTTCCTCATGTCCTCTTTTATTTCATGGAGTAGCGTTTTATAGTTTTCTTTGTAGAGGTCCTTTACTTTAGTTAAGCTGATTCCGAGGTATTTGATTTTCTGGGGCAGGATTGTGAACGGGATTCCTTTTTTCATGTCCCTTTCCTCTGTCTCATTGTTTGCATATAGGAAGGCCATGGATTTTTGGGTATTGATTTTATAGCCTGCGAGTTTACTGTACAGGTCAGTTGTTTCTAAGAGTTTCTTAGTAGAGGTTTTAGGCTTCTCTAGATATAGTGTCATTGTCTGTGAATAGTGAGAGTTTGACTTCTTCCTTTCCTATCCGAATGCCCTTAATATCTTTTTCTTGCCTAGTGGCGATTGCTAGTACTTTCAGTACTATATTAAAGAGAAGTGGTGAGAGTGGGCATCCTTGTCTTGTCCCGGATCTCAGAGGAAGGGCCCTTTGTTTTTCCCCATTGATGATAATGCTTGCCCTAGGTTCGTGGTAGATGGCTTTGACTATCTTGAGGAAAGTTCCGCTAAAACCCATTTTGGTGAGAGTTTTAATCATGAATGGATATTGGATCTTTTCAAATGCTTTCTCTGCATCTATTGATATGATCGTATGGTTTTTATCTTTACTTTTGTTGATATGATGGATTATGTTGATTGATTTTCGAATGTTAAACCATTCTTGCATCCCCGGGATGAATCTCACTTGATCATGGTGTATGATCTTTTTGATGAGTTGTTGGATCCTATTTGCTAGTATTTTGTTGAGGATCTTCGCATCGGTGTTCATTAGGGATATTGGTCTATGGTTTTCTTTGTTAGTGGTGTCTTTGTTTGCTTTTGGTATTAGGGAGATATGTGCCTCATAAAAACTCTTCGGGAGGGTTCCTGTCTTTTCAATTTCCTGGAAAAGCTTGAGGAGAACTGGCAACAAGTTTTCTTTAAATGTTTAGAAGAATTCGCCAGTGAATCCATCTGGACCTGCGCTTTTGTTTTTGGGGAGACTTTGATTACAGTTTCGATTTCCTTGATATTTATGGGCCTATTCAGGTACTTCAAGTCTTCTTGGTTCAGTCTTGGGAGATTGTAGGAATCAAGGAATTCGTCCATTTCTTTTAGGTTCTCTTGTTTTGTGGCATACAGACTTTCAAAATAGTCTCTGATGATCTTTTGAATCTCCTCGGTTTCTGTTGTGATGTCCCCCTTTTCATTTCTGATTCAGTTTATTAGGGTTCTCTCTCTCTCTGTCTTTCTTTGTGAGTCTTGCTAGCAGTTTATTAATCTTATTTATTTTCTCGAAGAAACAGCTCTTTGTTTCATTGATCTTTCGGATTGTTTTTTGGGTTTCACTGTTATTAATTTCTGCTCTAAGTTCTATTATCTCTTTCCTTCGATCTGGTTTGGGTTCCTTTTGCTGGTCCTCTTCTAAGATCTTGAGCTGCAAAGTCAAGCTATCGATATAGGCCATTTCTTCCTTCCTTAGGAAATCTTGCAGAGCTATAAATTTTCCCCTTAACACAGCTTTAGCTGCGTCCCATAGGTTCTGGTAGCTTGTGTCTTCATTCTCATTTGTTTCGAGGTATTTTTTGATTTCTTCCTTGATTTCCTTCGTGACCCACTCATTGTTCAACAGTGAGTTGTTTAATTTCCAGGTGTTTGATTTGGCTCTCCGCGTCTGTGTGTGATTAACTTCCATCTTCAGTGCATCATGGTCTGAAAAGATAGTTGATACCATTTCTATCTTCCCGATTCTATTAAGGTATAATTTGTGGCCCAGAACATGGTCTATTTTGGAAAACGTTCCATGCGCTGGAAAAGAATGTGTATTCTTTCTTTTTGGGGGTGTATAGCCCTGTATACACTTAATATAGGTCTATTAGCCCTGTCTCCTCCATTTCTTCCTTCAGTGCCATTGTTTCCTTGCTGAGTGTTGTTCTTGTCGACCTGTCTGGAGGTGATAAGGCAGTGTTGAAGTCTCCAACTCCTATCGTGGTGCTAGTCATGTCCCCCTTAAATTCTGTTAGTTCTTTTAAGTATTTTGCTGGTCGTTCATTAGGTGCGTATATGTTTAAGAGTGTGATTCCTTCCTATTGTACATATTCCCTGATGTATAGAAAATGGCCTCCGGTGTCTCTTCTGACCTTTTTCAGCCTGAAATCTATGTTGTCAGATACTAGTATGGTCACCCCAGCTTTTTTGAGGGAGTTGTTTGCTTGCAGGATTGTTTTCCATCCTTTGACTTTGAGGCTGTGTTTGTTCTGGCTATTCAGATGTGTTTCTTGTAGGCAGCAGAAAGTTGGGTTTAGTTTCTGAATCCATTTTGCCACTCTATGCCTCTTGATTGGTACATTTAAACCATTAACATCTGAGAGAAATTATTGTCATGGGATTTTGTGCCATCTTTCTGTAGGGTTTGTTGTTCTTGTAGGGTTTTTCCTTGTCTTATAATAGCCATGTTAGTCCTTCTTTTAAATTTGGTCTTGAGTCTATGAAGTTCCTGAGCTGTTGTTTCTCCGTGAAATAGTGTATGGTTCCTTCAAGTTTACTTGAGAATTTAACCGGGTAAAGTATTCTTGGTGAGGCATTCATTTCATTAAGTTTTTTCATTATATCCCACCATTGTCTTCGGGCTTGGAAAGTTTCCTCTGATAGGTCTGCTGTGAATCTAAGGGGTGCTCCTTTGTATGTGATTTCCTTCTTATATCTTGCTGCTTGCAGTATTGT
The DNA here is from genome assembly GCF_027595985.1 of Sorex araneus. Classification (NCBI taxonomy): domain Eukaryota; kingdom Metazoa; phylum Chordata; class Mammalia; order Eulipotyphla; family Soricidae; genus Sorex; species Sorex araneus. Next base: position 244,427,253 of record NC_073302.1, read on the forward strand.
GTCTCTATCCACGGCATCCATCATTCTGACTAGGATATGTCTTGGAGTCTTTTTATTTGGATCCCTTTTAGCTGACACCCTTCGGACTCCTTGGATCTTGATGCCCTTATTCTCTAGCTCTGGGAATTTCTTAGCAACGATGTCTTTAATTGTGTTTTTTTTTTTTGTTGTTGTTGTTGGGATTGGTTCCCTGTGCTTCTGGTACTCCAATGATTCTTATGTTGTTTCTCTTGAGGTCATCCCCTAAGACTCTAATTCATTCTAGAGCCATTTTGAGGTATTTTGCCATTATTTGTTGTTGCCTATATGCTTTGTGCAGCTCATCTTCACGCTCACTGATTCTGTCTTCGGCTGTAGTCATTCTACTGTTGAGGGCTCCTACTGAGTTTTTTATTTCATCTACCAATTCTTTTAATTGTGTCACTTTTGTTTGTAGCTTTGAAATTTCTGCTCTTATTTCTTCCTGGATTATCTTGGTGGACCGTTCTAAAGCTGCATCTATATCCTCCCTTAATTTATTGGATGTTCGTTCCATAGTTGCTTTAAGTTCATCAACCATCTTTATGATTTCCTCTCTGAATCCTTTATCTGAGAGGAGGTTATATTTCTGGGAAGTCCCTGTTGAGGTTTCTGAGATCCTGTCTTCCATCTCTTTTGGCGGTGGGAATTTTCGCTGTTTCTTCATGTTGTTATGGGCTTTACTGTCAGGCGCACTTCCTTAGCTTGTGAGGAGCCTCAGTTGAAGACGTGGGGCTATGGTCTCCTTACAAAGGACATTTTGTGCAGCTTGATGTGTTCACTGACAGTTTTTGTGAAATTAAGCTAGGCTAGGCTAGTTGACTATTAGCATATAGTGACTAAGTTGACCAGGGTATTCTTCAGAGGAATAGGTTATACAGATTGTGATCAAAGCGCGATGTATGGAATGGTAAAAATAACTGCGGCCGCATAAGCTGCGGCTGCTCCAGAAGGAGGCCACGCCCCCTTTTAGACCATGCCCCCTAAAGTTAGGACACGCCCCCAACAACCTAGGGGAAGAGGCAGGGCTGTCAGGCTGGCGCCAAGAGGTGACTGAGAGCAGCAAGGCTGGGCTGGGGAGCGTCAGAGCCCCAGACCCAGGCTTCGATTTTATTTTCTTGATGAACCAGCTCTTGGTTTCACTGATTTTTCAGATCGTTTTCTTGGTTTCCATGTTATTAATTTCTGCTCTGTGTTTTATTATTTCTTTCCTCCTGTCTGGTTTGGGCTCTTTTTATTGGTCATTTTCCAAGATCTTAAGCTGTGAGTTAAAGTTATTTATGTGGGCTCACTCTTCCTTTCCGAGAGCTATAAACTTTCCTTTTAACACTGCTTTTGCTGTATCCATAGGTTCTGATAACTCATATCTTCATTCTTGTTCATTTCCAGGAGTCTTTTGATTTCCTCTCTAAACCGCTTGTTCAGTAGTGAGCTGTTTAGTTTCCAGGTGTTTGGTTTGAATTTCTGTTTCTGAGTGTGATTCACTTTAATTTCCAGTGCATCATGGTCTGAAAAGATCATTGATATAATTCCTGTCCTCTTAATTTCATGGAGGCATATTTTGTGCCCAGCGTGTGATCTGTCTTGGAGAATGTCCCATGTACACTTGAGAAAATTGCGTATTCAGCATTTGGGGGATGAAATGTCCTATATATATCTACTAAATCCTGTCTTCCATTTATTACCTCAGATAAAGTTTGATCTTGCTGAGCTTGAGTTTGGTTGATCTATCGAGAGGTGATAATGTGTTGCTGAAATCTCCAACTATTATTGTGTTGGTATCAATGTCTTTCTTCAAGTCTATGAGCAGTCATTTTAAGTAATTTGCTGGCTCCTCATTAGGTGCATATACATTTAGGAGTGTGAGTTCTTCCTGGTGTACAGATCCTTTGATCATTAAAAAATGACCTTCTTTAACCTTCAATCTGAAGTCTATGTGGTCGATATTAGTATGGCTCTTCAGCTTTTTTGAGGGAGTTGTTTGCTTATAGAATTGCTCCTTTCACTTTGAGTCTATATTTGCTCTGACTGTTCAGATGTGTTTCTTACCGGCAGCAGAATGTTGGGTTCAATCTTTCAGATCCATTGTTACTCTCTATCTTTTAATTGGTGCATTTAGCCCATTGACATTGAAGGAGATTATTGTTATAGGGTTTTGTCCCATCTTTTTGCCAAAGTTTGGTGTATTTTAGGGATTGTTTTGTCTTAATGTAGCCCACTTAGTTGCTCTTGTAGCCATGGTTTTGAAGCTATGAAGTTCCTGAGTTGTTGTTTGTCTGTGAAGTTGTTCCTTCTGATATCAATGAGAGTAGTGGGTAAAGTATTCTTGGTGAGGCATTTATTTCATTGAGTTTTGTCACTATATCCCATCACTGTCTTTGGGCCCTTAGGACTTATATGATATGAGTCTGCTGTGAATCTTAAGGATGCTCCTATACAGGCAATTTCTTAATTTGATCTTGCTGCTTTCATAATTTTATCTCTGTCTGTGGTTTTTATCATTATGATAAGGATGTGTCTTGAAGTATTTTTATTTGGATTTCTTTTGTCTGGTATCCTTCAAGCCTCCTGAACCTATTCACATGTGGTCTTCAGGTCTGGGAACATCTAAACAATTTTGGTTTGAAAGTTTCTTCTTCATCAGGATTTTCTTCCTGTCCCTCTGGGACTCTAATGATTCTTAAGTTATTCCTCTTGGCTTCATCTCGATTTTTCCTTGACATCTGTTGGTTTATTTTGAGGCTCTTTTTCATTTTATGCTGTTTTCTGGAGATTCTCTGCGCTTCATCTTGGAGCTCACTGACTCTGTCCTCAGCAGCTATTACTCTTGCTGAGGCTTTACACTGAACTTTTCATTTCACCTACCAAGTATTTTAGGTCTGTCATTTCTGCTTGTATTTTTATTTGCATTTTCCTCAGTTCTGCTTTCATATCCTCTTGTATTTTATCAGCAGTGCATTCCATCACTTCTTTGAGCTCCTTATACATCCTTAAAAGCTCCATTTTAAATTTCTTATCAGAGGTTATAGAGTTCATTATTACTTTTTGATTCATCTGGGCTAGCAACTTCAATCATTAGGTTTGGTGAGTTTCTGCATTATTTTACCATAGTGACCCTTGCGTTTTGGAATTTTTCTCATGTTATTGTATGTTTTTGCAATTGAGATATCTTTGTGTGTTGCCATGGCTTATTGATATGTATGAGACCTGGGTTAACTGGTACCTCAAATATGGGGTTCAGACAAAGTAACTTCTTCACGAGGATGCTAGTGTGTATGCCAGTTTGAGTTAAAAGTAAAAGATATTCCAGATGGGTAGGTCTAGGGGGGTTGGCAACTCGAGGGGTCCACACACCTCATAGAGAACTTAGGTTTGGCGCTTTGGGGATAGTGACTCGCAGGGGGGTCCGGATGCTGGTGGGGTGCTGGGAGGAGCTTCCCTTCGTATAGAGGGTTGGTATGCAGGCAGTGGGCATGGGTGACCTGCCAAGGCAATTCACAGACCAGATGGAGAACTTAAGTTCGGTGCTTTGGGGGCGGCTGACAGGGTTTATGGGTCCCAGTAAGATGCTGGAAGGAACTTCCCTCTTTTATGTTCTTAGAGAAATTTTGTAGATAGCCTAATGGGAGCCATTAGTTTTACTTTGGATTCTTTTGAAATTACTTTAATTTCCCCTTAGCAAAGTTTGCTATATTTTCTTTACCTTAGACTTCTGATAACTTAAAATGACGGGTCATAGTGTATGTATTTTTATATTTATAAATTTCACATTTATAAATTTTGGGCTTTCAGCTTGTTGGGTTTATGGGCTTGCAGCTTGTTGGGCTTCTATAGTTACTTCTTTCCTTAGATTTGAGGAGTTCTTGGCTATCATAACAGACTAGGCACTCTGTTCTCTATCTTCTTGTATTTCTATCATCCTCATATTCTCTTCTGATGGAATTTGATATTTCTCAAAGGATGCCTTCTTTTTATTTTATTTTGAACCACTCCCACTAATGCTTAAGGGCCACATCAAATGGTGCTTCTGGCTCGTGTTGGGAGGTCACTTCTGGTGATGCTAGGGACCAACAGTTACTAGAGATCAAATATGAGTATTCTGAATATAAAGTATGTACTCCAGCCCATTGAAATGTCTCTCCAGCCCCATCTTTTATTTTGAGTGGGTCTAATTTCTAGCTTCCTTCATATTTGAATCATTACTGGAATTTCATCTTCAATTTTACATATTTCTTCCTCCACAATATTGAATTTATTTGTTGTACTTTCCAAGAAGATTCATTTCATTCATTGTTTTCCATGTTTGGGGCTTTAAGTATTTTCAATTTTGTTGACAAATGCCCTTGCAGTTTCCCTTATTTCATTAACGTGTCATTTTGTTATTGTGAATTTGATATATTTAATATATTTCCTTCATAATAGAAAAATAAATCATTGTTAAACTCCCTGTATCTGTTTCAGTCATGTTGATTTTGGAAGAATTTTCTCATTCTTTCAGTCTCTAGTTTAACCACCTTGACCTTTGTGTTATTTGACTGTGCCTCCTAATGACATTTGTCCACCAGGAGGCACTATAACTTTGGACTTGAAACTATTTTGTTTACAGAAACTCTAGTCTGTGTGGGGATGGAGTTTAAAATCAGTGGGTTCCTATAATCAATTCCCAAGATAGGGATAATAAACCTTGTATGAAATCCCTGCTGTTCTCTCTTTTTTTTGTGCGTCCAAACATATTCTCTTTCTGAGGTCAATAAACTTGTTCTCTTTCTGAGGTCAATAAACTTGTTCTTTAGAACAGTGTTCTTCAACTGCTAGTCCATGGACTGATGGCCACTTATTACCTGTATTGCAAACCATAACACTCTCTTTCTCTTTTTGGGTGTTATGGTTTGCAATACAGGTAATAAGTGGCCATCATGTTTGGTCTATAGACTATAGACCAAACGCTCAGTACACATCTCCCATCCTGAACGAGCCCTCCAACCATGCTTTGCTTAGTGGTCCCTTCTCTATCTCAGCTGCCTTTTCCCCCACTGCATGTGAGGCCGGCTTGCAATCCATGAAGCATTCCTCCTGATCCTTATCTATACTATCCTTGGGTGTTAGTCTCCCATTATGTGCACTCAAATTCTTGAGTATATTCTGTAGCTTTTCATAAATTACCCATCTTACACAGAAACAATTCAACTCTGTCTAGACCAGAGGTCTTTCGCCAGCAGTCTATGGAGCAGTGCCAGTCTGCAGGTGTAGGAAGGTTAAAAATCACTGTTATACTGTGTTACAACTGCCAGTCTGCAGACTGGTATTCAGATATAACAAGGTTGAAGAACGCTATCCATGATTATGCTGACACTTTGAGCTTTGAATGTGTACTTTTGTTTTCAAGAAACTGTTTTAATCCAACTTGTTCTTGAAGTCTGTTCTGTGACAAAACCAAGACATACATTCCCAGGTTGGGGCTAGGAATTTTGGTGCTGACTGGGTTTTTCCTATAACACTTTACCCAGAATTAGGTTCTTCTCTCCATTTCCTGCATTTTTCTTTGGGACAGTAAAATTCTTTACCTCTTTATCCCTGTGAGCAAAGAAAGCGATCACTATGAGAAAATTTCTTTTACCAACTATTACCAAGATAATAACTGTCTAGCAGTATCATTATAATGCCATTTTTGTGGCATATTGTTCTCTTTGATCTCCAGCTGTCCTCATCTGAAAGTAAATACAAGTAGCAAAATGGGAAAACTGTATAAGATAATATGCTTTGCCTTTCCACAAATGACCAATATTTCAGGCTATCAGAATATCTGAGTATATTTTAAATCCTAATTTTAGAAAAGGACAAAAACATTCAAAGAAACAAATTTTCTCTTATTCTTGGATCCAGATCTTCTCTTCTACTGTGTTTTCAGGTTTATTTATTCCTCTCTTTGCCACTTTTTATCTTATCAGCATACTGTTTGATTGTACTTGGTTGAAGCTAAGAATTTCATGGAAAAATGAAATTTTCCATCCCTAGACACTTTTGTACCTATTTGAGCACACTTGCAAAATAAATTTATTTGAATTCTATCTTGCACATCCAGATTGTCTTTACTGAACAAACGTTTTTGAGCAATGAAAAAAGTTGTCTGATTCAAACCACAGAGTCAACAACACTGACATCATGAGAAAACGTTTACTAACCAAACTTTAAAAGGTGCTTGTGAAGATGGCAGGCTGGGGAGGGCCTAGGACAGGGAACCTGGAAACACCATGGAGGGAGATTGACACTGGTGGTGGGATTGGTGATGGAAATTGTATGTTTAAAACCTAACTTTGAGTAACTTTGTGAATCAAAGTGCTTTAATAAAATAAAATTTGGAAAAACAAGTTGTACAAGATTAGCATAGAGTCTTATATTGATAGTTTATTGTTCATAAGAGATAGGAAAAAATTTCTTATCAAAACTATAAAGCAAAGCACTTCAGAACCTACTCTTTCCTACAGGAAGTCATTCTGAATTTATAATTATTTTATACCTTTTAAGCAATCTGTGATCATAATATAGTGGCCAGTTTCACTTATGACATCTCTTTAGTCAGAAATGATTTATTCTGGATGGTTGCATCTTAAATCTACACATCTGTTTTCTGCTTTCTTCTAATTTGTCTTTGATAATTAGACTATAAGTTAGAATTTATTTCTCAGAGACTGTTATAGGAGGATTTTTGGTTTTCTTTTGTCTTTGGGCCATTTTTTGGTTTTGTACTGTCTTTGGCAGGACTTACTTCTGACTCTGTGCTCAGGGATCACTCCTGGATGGCTTGGGGAGCTTATGAGGTGCTGGGGGTTGAACTGGGGTTGACTGTATGCAAGACAAACTCCCTATTTGTTGTATGGTCACTTCAGCCCTACTAGGAGGTTGTTAATTGTGAGATATGCCTTTGTGAATTTTCTGGAATTTTTATGTTTAAGAAAAAAATTGTAACCATTGGGATGATAAACAGTTACTTATGTAGCCATTGAATAAATTCCTTTTTAAAATGCCCAGACCAAAATTTTGATACCATTTCTAGTAAGACAAATTTTCCTTGGCTCTCTAGTTTCCCAGTTACTGCTCGGGATGTGTAGCTAGCTCCTGCTAGCACTGATGGTGAAAGGACACCCCATAATAATTACACTTGTAATTACATTCATGCTATGACTATTCTGTGGAAGTACTTTATGAACATTTTCTTTAATTCAACAATAGTAGAAAATCACAAAATGTAATAGAAATGTTACAGTGATACGGTGAGTATCTTTCATTGTAGAAAAAAACATGTTCAAAATGAGCCCCAGTTTTGCTGCTTAGAAGAAACATTTCAAACTGTCGTTCTAGCTCCATGGCAAAACTCTTTATTATGCTATGTCATTTATTATTTTCCAGGAAATAACTGTTTTGTATGATTCTGCATTAATGTGGTTCAAGTAACTTGGCCTGAATGACAGATGAGAAGTCTCAAGGTGAGGTCTTGCCTGACTACATTTTTGGGACACTCTCTCAGAACTTTGGACTGAACTCACCCTTGCCAGCCTTTGCCATCAAAACTGTTGTCCCAGCTTTGCCTGGCTTAATCTTATGCCTCCAGTTTGTTTATTTCTGAGTTGCTTTTCCATCCCAGTTTGTCAATTTAAAAATTTATTTTTGGTGGGTTGGAAGTTTTATCCTGTAAAGTTCTACCAGTGTCTTGTATATTCTGGATATTAAGCCCCTATCTACTGGGTAATGGGTACATATTTTTTCCATCCTGTGGGCTCTTTCTGTATTTCAGTCACTGTCTCTTTTGAGGTGCAGAAGCTTCTTAGTTTAATGTAGTCCCATTTGTTTATATTTATTTCCACTTGCTTGGTCAGTGATGTTTCATCCTTGAAGATGCCTTTAGCTTCAATATTGTGGAGGGTTCTGCCTACATTTTCCTTCATGTATCTTATGGATATTGAGGTCTTTGATCCATTTTGACCTGACTTTTGTGCTTGGTATTAGACAGGTCTGAATTCATTCTTTTGCATGTAGCTGTCCAGTTTTCCCAGCACAACTTGTTGAAGCAGCTTTCCTTGCTCCACTTCACATTTCTTGCTCCTTTATCAAAGATTAAGTGATCTTGTACTGAGAAACTATGTCAGAATATCCTACTCTGTTCATTGGTCTGCAGGTCTGTTTCTATTACAATACGGTGCTGTTTTAATTACTACTGCTTTGTAGTACAGTTTGAGATTGGGGAAGGTGATGCCACCTCTTTTTCCCAGGGATTGCTTTGGCTATTCATGGGGAGAAGAAACGAATAAAAACTTTATCAAAAAAATTCAAATGGCCAAAAGACACGTGAAAACATGCTCTACATCACTAATCAGCAGGGAGATGTAAATCAAAACAGCAATGAGGTATCATCCTACACCACAGAAACTGGCACACATCAATAAGAACAAGAACAACCAGTGCTGGTGCAGATTTGGGGAGAAAGGGACTCTCACTTATTGTTGGTGGCAATGCTAACTGGTCCATCCTTTTTGGAAAACAATATGGACATTCCTCCAAAAACTAGAAATTGAGCTCTCATAGCTCTCATATGACCCAGCAATACCACTTCTGGGAATATATCCCAGAGATGCAAAAAAACACAGTATAAATGACATTTGTACTTGTAAGTTTTTTTTTTTTTGTAGCTTTGTTCACAATAGCCAGAATCTGGAAAAAACCCAAGTGGCAAGAACAGATGACTGGCTAAAGAAACTTTAGTACATTTACACAATGGAATACTATGCAGCTGTTAGAAGAGATGAAATCATGAAATTTGCATGTAAGTGGGTGAATATAGAGAGTATCATGCTAAGTGAAATGAGTCAGAAATAGAGGGACAGACATAGAATGACTGCACTCATTTGTAGAATATAAAATAGCATAATATGAGACTAACACCTAAGGACAGTAGCGATAAGGGCCAGCACGGTGAGGCCATGGTTTGAAAGCTGGCCTCATGTGCTGGGAGAAAAGGCAGTTGGGATGGAGAAGGGACCAGTAAGTAAATAATGATTGGAGGGATTGCTCAGGATGGGAGATAGGTGCTGAAAGTGGACCAAGGACCAAACATGATGGCCTCTTAGTATCTGTATTGCAAATCATAATGCTCCAAATTAGAGAGAGAGTAAGAAGGAGTGTACCTGCTACAGAGGCATGAGATGGGATGAGGTGGGGCTGGTGGGAGGGACACTGGGGACAATAGTGGTGGAAAATATGCACTGGTAGAGGGATGGGTGCTCGATCATTGTATAATTGAAATGTAATTGTGAGAGCTTGTAACTATCACACAGTGATCCAATAAAAAAACCCTAATTTTTATTACTTATAGAGCTAAAATGCGAAGCAGCTGGAGAGCTGAATGTTGGAAAAATGTCCAGAATTCAATATTAGTAAATATGTTTTTGGTTTTTGGGTCACACCCGGCAATGCACAGGGGTTACTTCTGGCTCTGCACTCAGGAGTCACCCCTGGCGATGCTCAGGGGACCATATGGGATGCTGGGAATCGAACCCGAGTCGGCCGCATGCAAGGCAAACACCCTACCTGCTGTGCTATTGCTCCAGCCCTCTATGAGTATTTTTAAATTAATATTTTAAATAAAATCATGCAATAATTGAAGGATTTTTGAAGAATTTAAAGTTAAGCATAAAGTAGTTCAGGTCATGGTTTTGAGTTGTCTTAAGTGAAATTCCTTTTTTTGCTATTTTTTTGTTGCCAGAATCATGTAGTATTGACCCAGTTAGCTTGAAAATTAAGTTCCTGGATCTAGGTTGAGAAGGACTTGATTAAAGTTAGAAAACAGAGGAGCAGTGGCCATAAGGGTTAATTCCTTGTCCCCTGATTAGTTGTAGCATTGCAACAACCAACCCTGACACCCTAAAGGTCTTGTTGACATTTGAATTCTCCAAATATAGGAAAAGAATTAGAGTTAACTGGCCAGATTGGAATCCTGATCCTTTTTAGGAAAAAGAAGTCTATCTTCTCTTTCATTAGCATAAAAAGGTGTGAGTTTTGATAATCCTTAGTATCCATCCTCACCCCCAATTTGAATCTTAAGAAACTATCTCATTGAATTTGAATTTAATTCCTTGAAATGAATTATATGCAGTTTCAGTATCACCAGTAACAGATGCCAAGATGATAAATGAGAACTAGCGAAATGCTAATCACTCATGCTCATGAGTCTGGAGGTATAAAATGATAGAATCAGTCTCTGGACTGTCCTGACTAGTGCAAGAGAGAAATGAGCTTTGAATTTCTATCCAGAAGACCTTATCAAATTCAGGGGGAACCTTTTTAAATGAATACTTTTTTAGACCAGTTATGTAATCTCTCAAAGATGGGGACAATAAAAAAATTCCATAGGGTTGTTATTAGTATCAAAATACTTTCAGTTGTCTTTTTCTGACTCAACTGTCCCCTACTAAGTCTCATAACTGTTGGTTAATACCAGAGCTAATTTCCAGATTTCTAGGCACGTGGATAGATTTCCACATTGCTAGTCTCACCATATCATGATAAAATTTCCCAGACTTTCTTCCAATGAGGATGCAGGAATCTAACTGAGAACTGTTAACCAGGCACACTTGTGTAGGGCTTGGAATGGGAAGTAAGCAGCGTAAGGAGACAGCTGCTGCAGACTGATTTGGCAGGTGGTTTGAAGTTACTTGGTTCTTCTAGAACTCTTGAAGAACAGCATTTGGCACTTGGTCCACATTCAGGGACGACAAATAACTGGTGCCAGTGGAGCCAGTCTCTCTGGCTGAGTATTGCTTTTTGGTGGTTTCAAGATGTGTGCCCTTCATATCAAGTTCTTTGGTTTCTACAAGTTGCAAATACCCTTTTATGAATATTTCCCTTAAAACTTCTAGACTGCAACTGCCATTACTGACTATGATGGGTCTCAAATGAAGAGATTTGATGTTGTCTGCAAGTTTACAGAAAGTTTGTGTTACAACATTTATTTATGAAAATACCTTTTTTGAAAGTAAATTGAAGTGAAATGTTATATAACTGAATATGTTCTTTCTATACAGAAAATTAGTCACTTAATTTACTTATAGTTGAAGAATGAACCAGAATCTTCTGAGTGTTTATTTTGTAGGGGGGTGGGCACTCCCAAACAGTGTTGGGGACTGAACAGTTCAGTAACTGGGGTGGCAAGTCAGTATTCCTCAGGTCCAGCAGTGCGGGGGATCAAACTCGGGGCCTTGCACATGTTAGCCATGAACCTGTGGCCCCTGAACTATCTTTCACCCCCCTCTGAAAGTTTATTTTTCAGATGTTTGGTGTTTTGGAGAAAAGTTTTAAATTAGGCTTTATATGGAATAGTTTCCTTTGATCTCAGGGTCCAGAAATAATAGTTTTTATGATTTCTTTCCTTCTTTTTTTCTATATAGGGGAAAGATGTTTTCAAGGACCTGTGACTATACCTGGTGATGCTTGACCTGGCGGTGATGCCATGTTTGGCTGCCACGAGGCACTGACACTCAAACTCAGGACCCCACACATGCTGAGTATAGACATGTTCTCACTTGGACCCAGGAAGAGTCATTTAAAGGTAGTTGATTATCCTCATTATTTGGAAGATTTATTTGCCGAGTTCACTTTTTTCAACTCCCCAAGAGAGAGTTTACAAAGTATTTTGGCTTAAGTATTAGTGAATCTCTTGTCTCCTTTTTTTCAACAAAAAGTATCAACCTGTTATAGAGATGTTAAGATAAAATGCCCTGATATTGTAGACCTTATTTTGAGAAAAAAACTGTTTTATAAATGAAAAATTGTATAGGATGGATTCTCCACATTGGTTTCTCATTGATTCACATTGACCTAACTTATGAGAATGTTAGGTCATAATAGTCATTTCAGTTGAATGAGAAGTTTTACTTTGCTTCCCAAATTAATCTTGTTTAAGAACATTCTTCTGGAATAAAATGCCTCTTGTGCTAATAAAGTGTGAGGGGATTTGGGGCACTGGCATACACAGCTCTCTGGTCCCTGATTGTTGTGTTTCCCTAAGAAAATAGGAACATTTTTAAGCAGGCACTTATTTAAAAGGTAAATGAAGCAAGTGACGGAAACTTGGACCTTGCTGGGATAAAGTGTTGATTTAAGAAAAAGAGAAAAGAACAAAGATACGCCCCCCTAGAGCAGGTATGAGGTAAAGGGAGAACACTTAAATTCTCTTTGTTTTACCTCCTGTGATTTTAGGCTTCCTACCTCTCCTGTTCCCTCCCATCTCCTCCTCCAGTAAGTGGGAAATAGCTAGAATCTGCATTCCTGACCATATTTGACTACTTTCCGGGTTGTCATGGGAACAATCAGCGTCTTTGCCTCAGCGTGGTTGGGATGTTAAAAGTATCATTAGGGCTGTTACTGAGTGAGAGTTTTTTCAGCAGCCACTTAGGACTGACCTACTTGTGTTCCCCTGGTGGCAGCCAGAGGGAGAGAACTTGCAGGGTGCTGTAGGCTCCAGAGACTTCTTTACTCCCATGTAAGGGCTGGTGGCAGGCTGCAGCGAGTCTGCCAGGCTCTCATGACCTCCATGAACTCACACAAAATGTTTGCTTTCTTCATGCCTCTCAGTGCCTTTTAAATAATGTTTCTAATAATGAAAAAATGCGATTTAATTAGTATTTTTTACCCTTTCCATGAATTTTTAATTATTTATATATTTGTATTTTTTGAGAATTTTCTGTCACAACTAAGATCTTCATATTCATATGTAAAACTTGAGACTGAGTTAAAAATGAATGCTATGGATAATATTTATGAAAAGGGGGAATGATCATAATGTTTTCATCGAATCATTAAAGACCAATAGTTCGTAATACTTCAAGATTGTAGAAGAATTTTTACAAGTTTTAAAAGGTACACATGCGTTAATTCTTCCAAGGTTTGGCACTAGTCGGACTTTGACTAATGTTAGATAAACAGATGAAAGTTGAGATTTGCCAGTTTCATAGTTGACCAGTTCATAGATTTGCTTGTAACTCTAGTTTATATAGATTTTAGAGTAGTCATTTATTGACATATGAATATTACTGACATTACATAAGTGTAAAATATCTTTAGGTGTTCTAGTTTAGAAAAATATTGTGCCTAAATTTAGTATTTGTTTTTCTGGTCCCTGCATGAAACTTTTCTATCTGGGAACTAAATAGTTCTGTGCTGATGTTTACTGACTACTGGTGACTGAGCTGGAGAGAAGATCAAAGGGCTGAGTGCATACTTAATGTGTGGGAGACCCAGATTTGATTGTGTTATCTCATGGTCCACCAAACACCTCTGGAAGAGATCCCTGATCACCAAGTCCTGAGTAGCCCTGGCTGTGGTCCCCCAACCCAAAAATACAGCTAATTCTGATGGCTTCCAAGAACTCTACAATTGTCTTTACTTCAGTGGGTAGCTGCTTGGTTTTTGAAGGTGGCACTGAGGATCTTTGCACACAGTAAACATTAAAAAATTTTGTTATATATTGTTATTCTCAAAAACATAACATTGTATTATTAACATTAATATTTGCTAAAACAGCATATATTAACTTTGATACTTAGCACCACAAAATAATTTACTTGACCTTAGTAGTGGGATGATGGTCAAAGGAGTTGTGTTGTTAGTAAAATAATAAATGACTTTTCAAGTCAGGAAGTTATTGGTAAATATGGAGTTGACATGGTTGTGTACTGGACAACTGAATCCAATGGAAAAAGGAAGAAAATAATTCAATTGGGAAAATTTTGGAAATACCCAAACTGTATCAAATGCATACAACATGCCAAGTAAATACTGCAAGTTAAATATGGAATATCTTTTAAAATGTGGTCCTGGAGATTACAATAGGTAGGGCACTTGTCTTGCATTCAGTGACCCAGGTTTGATCCTGGGTTTGATTTCTGGCACCCATATGGTCCCCTGAGACCTTTCAGGAGGGATCCCCTGAGCACAGAGCCAGGAATAAGCCCTGAGCACTGCTGCCAGGTGTGGCACAAGAACAAAGCAAGAACATGTGCACAACTTTACTTCTTTAGAATTGAGCACATTTCCTACCTTCCCTCAAGCTCCGACCATTCCTCTTGATTCTCTTTCTCAGTCGGTGGATCTCATGTACTCGAAGGTCGTCTAAACTGGAGATTTGGAAGATATCACAGCTTGCTTCTACTTTGTAAACCTCACATTTGCACAAAATATTTTAGTATTGTCTCTTTAATTTTTCCCTTTTAATGAAACTGAAGCTACCAACTTCATTAAATTACTACAGTTTGTTCCTGTTGTATCTCTGGCAGCTCCTTTGTCTTATGTGGAAGTCTAATTATTTTACAGAACTTGTCCTAATGATTGCTGTTTCCATATTAAAAATGATACCAACATCTAATGATTCCAATAAAACTGTGGTTCCCAGCCTTGGATATACTTTGTAATTTCCTGAAGTAATTAATAAAAATTAAATCTAGGGGACCTAGACTAAATATGGCAGGTAGGGCTCTTACCTTGCATGTGACCAAGTGAAGTTTTATCTCTGACATCACACATGATCCCTCAAGCCCCCCAGGAGTGATCCCTGGGCACAGAGTCAGGAGTAATGGTGTGGCCCAAAACAGATGAATAAAAATTAATGTAGTTTTCCCTAGACTTTATATTGCATTTATTTTGATTTTGGGGTTTGTCTTGGTTTTGGGGCCACACCCGACAGTGCTTATTCCTGGCTCTACACCCAGAGATCACTTCTGGCAGGCTTGGGTAACCATATGGTGACTGTGGAACAAATCCACACTGGCTCCATGCAGGGCAAACTCCCTCCATCCATTGTGTTATCTCTTCAGACTGAATTTTCTTAATTTAGGACCCTCCTCTGTCTCAGAGGGCCTGCCGTGTGTGAAGTGGCCAGGGTGTGTGTATGCTAATAATGTTTCTGTGGGGCTGGCTTTTTTGGTGTCCTTGTTACTTTAGGTGTTTAACTTTAGATCTTTGCCTGAAAGTCTGAAGTTACACCCTATTCCTCACTAAATGAAAGCTCAGACTAATTATACTGCCAGTACTACTGAAAAGTAGGATGACCTTGTCGCGCCTGCTGAAGGACCTGGGACCTAGAGAACAACTCGACACATCTATTTCCAGACCTCCAGCGACTCTCCTGAGACAAAGAGGAGGCGAGCTTGATGGCTTCTTTTTGGCAGCAGTGAGTGGGAGAGGGAGAGGTGGCAGCTTGCATGAGGACACTGTACACCCTGCACAAAAGCCTGGCCCAGAGGGAAAATGTGGAATGAACAGCCTTGATCGTGGGTGTGTGATGGAAACTGCTCTTGACTCCACTGTTGGTGTTGCTTCAGGTTGGAGCATTCAAAGAGATGAAAATGAATGGTTGTAGTCATTTGCCTAGCTGGGACATTCTTTTTATTTTACCCAGGATTTCTAGGAACTTGCTGCCAGTTCTTCAAACAAGATAATATTGCAAAATTAATTACTGGACTTCAAATTCTCTGAGCTGCTAATGCTAAGTAGCACTTGGAATTGGGGATTTAATGCCGGGCAGAAAATTTACTTTGATTTGAGCTCTTCGGTTCAAGACTCCTTCTTATTAGGGTTCAGTTGATAGAGAACTCGGTTCCTGCAGTTTCACCTTCTCAATGGCCAGATATTTGGGGTTGGGATTCGAACAAATGTGAGACGCATACAGCCTGGAAATTAGCTAAATTCATTGCACTTTCTGAGCAGCAGAACTGAGAGGTGGGAAACAAGGCTTGTTTTTCTACCTCAGGTGGGAAAGGAAAACAGATAAAGCACACAGGCCCTCAGGTCCTTCTTCACATTTCTGAAACCCCAAGCCTCAGAAAACCTTTTCTGTAACTCATCTGACAGCAAAGCTGGAATTGATGCAAATGTATTCATCCAATCCTTTATCTCATGTAGCATGAATCTTCATGTTTTAGTTAATAAAGGTTAATGGGATATTGCTTTAGATCTTACTGGAAATGTTACACCATATTATTTAGTTTGCATATTTCTAAAGTCTAAAAAATTATAATTCTGAAACACATGGGGATGGCCAGGCTCTGTGGTATGGGCTAGTTCAGACCTTCTTTCTCTGAGCAGACTGCTCTTTGGCTGCCAGTTACTTGCTATGAGGAGGACTCAGGCTCCGTCCGTCTTCTCTGATCACTGTGAAGTACATTTAGAAATGCATGCTTCCACCTGACTTTGTCTGGACCAGGGTTTCTCAACCTTTTTATGCCTGGTCCTTTCTAACCATGTTTCTTTCCTGTGTGAACCCACAGTTCTGGTTCTCCCACCCTGTCCACTGGTTGCCCCCCTAATCTGATGCCTTGAACGCTTATTTATTTGATTTTCACCTGCGGTGAGGTGGGGGTGGTGGGAAAAGTGGTCATATAGGCCCTGACTGGGAAATAATGGTCTGAAACTAAGGTTTTCAACCTTTCCAGTTAGAACCCTACAGTTTCTTTTGAATGATTTTCTTTTTGTCACTGCAAATGTTGCCTGCCAAGGACTTCCTTTCCTTTCCTATTAGAAAGATTAATTCCTCCCAAGTTTATCCTTTTCAGTTTTGTTTATTTCTAGTACAGTTTGGTTGTTTCTTTTGGAACTCTAATTAGTCTGTGTCCTACTCCCCCCACAGAGATTCCACTTAAAATATTAGGTGCAGGGACACTCAGGAGCCTGCCTCAGGAACAGGTCGATTCTCCTCTTCAGCAGAAATAACCACCCACAGTCTTTTTTTTTCACTTTTATCATCTGTTTTTTTAAATTTATTTTTTTAATAAGTGAGTCACCATGAGGGTATAGTTACAAATTTACCCATCTTTGTCCTTGTGTTTCCCTCATACAATGTTCGAGAACCCATCCCTCCACCAGTGTCCATTCTCCACCACCAATGAACCCAGTATCCCTCCCACCCTCCACTTCCGTCCCTGACCCCCACCCCACCCTGCCTCTGTGGCAAGGCATTCCATTTTGTTCTCTCTCCTTTTGACCACCCACAGTCTTAACTTGTTTCTAAATGGTGTTCATCCTCCTACTTCTTGCCTGCCCTGTTTTGTTCCCTGTAGATGAGCACTGGTGTGTTTACAGTTTAACAGGCACGGAATTCACTTCCAGTGAATGTCCGAGCAAAGTCACAGGAGACCACTGAGCATTTGGTTCCCTCAAATGGACAGAATGACTCAAGGTGGCCGAGCTGGGTGATATGCCCCCTTTAGCGCATCTCTGACATCTGAGATATGATTTTCTCAGTGGAGGGCATGGAGTCCTTATTATGGAGCTTGAAGAGATATTTTAATTTATAGCATTTAATTTAAGATACTTGTGGGGGAGCACCTTCCTTGTTCAGAGGACTGTGCAGGCTTCAGATGAGACCATGCTGGAATCAAAGAGAAGAGCAGGAAAAGTTCAGGTTTTGTTTTTTTGTTTTGTTTTGTTTTCAGTTCACACCCAATGATGCACAAGGGTTACTCCTGGCTTATGCACTCAGGAATTACTCCTGGCGGTGCTCAGGAGACCATATGGGATGTTGGCAATCGAATCCGGTTTGGCTGCATGCAAGGCAAATGCCCTACCCACTGTGCTATGGGTTTGGGTTTTTAAGAAATATTCAGGAATGAAAAAATCACAATTCAACAGGAAATATATCTGTACTACTTTTTGGAAACTTTGTTTTCTCATAGAAAGAAAACTAATAGAAAGAAAAGCTAGGATGTTTATTTTTAGGGATAGCAATAAAAACTTATTTTTTAAATGTTATATTCCTTCTTGTCCTATTAAAATTTAATCTTAAATTTAATTATTCATAAAATGTAGAAAATATAGCTAAGTTATAGGTGAAAAATGACCCTGTTATCTTGCTTCAGTGTTTAGGTAATGTAGTTTTAAAGTTATAATAAATTTTTAATTAAAATTTATTTAGCATGAAATATAATAATATAATTATTTTATTATACACGGGATGTTCATTTGCTACACCTACATATTGTGATGTGATTGCACTTGTAGTGATAGCACCTCTCATTACATTTATTATTTCTAAATTTTGGTTGGTATAATTAGTGTTTGGTCTCAGAAAATTTAAAAATTATGTCAATAAATATTGTTGTTATTCACTAGACTCTGCATTCGATCTCTAGGACTTATTGCAGGATGAATGTTTACATTGTAAATAACATCTTTCTTGTAACTCCACCCCTCAGCTCTTGTAAATTTTAATGTAATACCCTTTGCTGCTATGATTTATTTACCAGAAATAGCAACAAAAATCATGGTGATGTACGTGCAGTAGGATGTTGTCTTGGGAAGCATCTACCAAATGTCAGCTGTTGCAAGGAAGAGGAGCTGCACAAAGTCCCTCACAGGATGTAGCACTCAAGGCTTATTGCAGAAGGGCAGTGAGCTGACAGAGTTCACTGAGCCTTCTAGGGAAATGGAAGCTAATTATTAGACTTTAGTCAAATCTTTTCTATGTTTTAATGAGCCAGAGAGCAGTTCTGAGTTAATCTTTGAGGGTGGATAATTAAAAAATGCTAGATGACCAAGTAGTATAAATATGCATAGCATTTGAACAAGATAGAGGAGCACTTTCTACTTATGGGGAAAAGTACTCAAGTAAACCAATATGATATTCTCAAATTCCCCTTTTTAAATAGAAATCACTGCATTGATAGCACTGCAACTATGAAATTATAAAAAGGTCCTCACATTTATTTAGAATTGCAGATATCCAACTTTCACATAATGATAAAATGAGGACATTCACATTTACTCCCTGCCTAATCTGAAGGGTGTGTGAGATGAAGTGAGGGCACTGGAGAAACTTCCAGGTGAGATGTAAGTGCAAACTCAGCAGGTAGAAAGACATACCAAGCTTTTAATGTTATATATTCTTCTTACTCAAGACTTACCTAGTGTTTGTCAGATATGTTTTGCATATATCATGAATTTATATACAATGTAGAGTGAATTTATCTGATATTTTATTTTATATTGCTATTATATGCATACATCATGCATATAATTATTATATGCATATATATTAAAATTAAAAGCTTCCACATTCTCCCATCAAATCATTTATTTATTTTTAATCCTTTGGAAATCAGCTCCATACTGATCTGGAAAGGAACAGATATTCTACTTGCTTACATAAACAGAGTAATTCTCTAAACATGCTCACCATTTTTTTCCGTTTTGATTGCCAGCAGCTGTTTCTTAAGAAAAAAATGCTTTCACCTGACAAAGTTCTTTGCATAGATTTGAGTCACTTTGTATTATATTAAATTGTTCTGGTGAGTTAAATAATGTGTTGTCACTGAGCAGAATTTTTAGTTTCTTTGGGGATTGGATATTGTCCAGTTTCTCACTGAGAAGGGATAACTTTTTTTAAACCTCATTATTAGAATGAGAATGAATCCATCTTAGAGTCTCATTTTATAAGGTATAATCTCTCAACAAATTTTTTTTCCTGAGCTAGTAGACAAAAGCTAAAATTTAAGAAGTTCATAGAATTGATGTTCTTTTTTAGCTTTTTCCCATCAAAGAGTCTATAATTATAAATAAATCATTAGTTAACTTTTAAAGGGCAGTATTTAATACTTCATGGAAACATCTCTGGAAGTTCATCTGTGAAATCAGATTTTTCCATAGATTCTGACCACAGGCTTGGATGTATGAAGCTTTTTTATGAAATACAACCAAGAACTGAAAGATTATGATTAAAATTTTTTGCAATTTGATTGCTCTCCTGCACTAAGCAAAATAATTGAGTAAATCCCTGTGTTGAAGAGAAATATTAACCTGTTCTTTGTTTATCAGGCATTGTTTTGCACACATCAGAATACTCACATAAGGATAGACAATGCCTAAATTAATATTATGCATAAACACAGTTGGGTGTTAAATAGATTTTCTCTGTAACTTTATTTTATTTTTTCCTGATTTAAAAATAGTAGTTTTATAAAATTGTTCCTAGTACAGTTATTGTGGACATTCAATGTTCCAACACCAATCCTACCACCAGTGTGCCTTCCTTCCACCATTGTCCTCATTTTCCCCCAAGACTGTTCCTTTAGCAGAAACAGAATAATTTATTTATTTGGCTTTTTGGGTCACACCCAGCGATGCTCAGGGTTACTTCTGGCTTTGCACTCAGGAATTACTCCTGGCGGTGCTTGGGGGACAATATGGGATGCAGGGCATTGAACCTGGGTTGGCTGTGTGCAAGGCAAATGCCCTATCCACTGTACTATTGCTCCAGCCCAGAACAATTTATTTTTAATTAACATTTTTTGTTGTTGTTTTGGGCCCTACCTGGCAATACTCAGGGGTTGTTTCTGGCTCTGCACTCAGGAATTACTCCTGACAGTGCTCAGAGGATCACATGGGATGCTGAAGTTGAACCTCGGTCGGCCTCATGAAAGGCAAGTACCCCACCCACTATACTATTGCTCAAACCAATAAAATAATTTATTTTATATTGCTTGTTACAGCTAAATAGGTAATAGAATTACCAAAAACTACTTATGTAAGAGAAAACTTGCAAAAATTGTTACATTTAACCGTGGGATCATTACATTTTTGTCTGAGGATTTACAAAGCTATTGTTAGCTGAGCCTTCTGTGTTACTGGTTTTGTTTATTTGACTAGGCTTGGCTTCTACGTTACTTTTCTGTCTAATTTGGTGTGCTCTTACTGGAATGTCCATGTAGTGGGACTTAGAGGTGACATGTGGGCACTCCAGGAGCTCTAAATCTGTAGAATTGGGCCGATGGATCATTTTACATGGCTGTGGCTGTGGAACGTGATTGCAGCTACGAGGGCATGGCAGCATCTGTGGAACATGGTGCAATTATCAAGGCTTTGGTAGGGTGGGAACTCAGTTGGAACTCTCCTGAAGGCACCCCAGAGTTCTCAGCTGGGAAAATGATGTACCATGAATATTAGTGACTTGGCTTGCATCTCCTTTGAGATTTAGGCATGAGTCTGTAAAGATGGACTGCTGGATGAGCTTCATGGCAGTGTCTGTGGTATATGGGTCCCATAATTTTATTGATAGTGCTTTGCATGTAGCAGATGCTCATTATTTTTTATAAAGTGACTATATAATGTATCAATATTATTGCCTTTTCAGTCCTATTACAAAACCATAAGCTTAACATTTTTGGGGATGAGTTTGGGACACTTCCGTTGGTGCTCAGGACTTATTTCTGGCTCTACACTCAAGGGCTCTAGGGGCTGTGTGCTGGGCTGATAATCAGATTGGATCTGGCTATGTGCAAGACAAGTGCCTTAATCCCTGTACACTATCTCTCTGGACCTTAAAATTTATTTTACAACTGCTTCAATGAGATAAATTTATATATCATAAACTCATCCATTGTAATTGTACAAGTCATGGTTTTTAATATATTCACAGTTGTTCAGTCATCAACACTTCTTAATTTTAGACAATGTTAACAACTCATAAATAAACCCTCTACTTCTCATTAACAGTCACTTTCATTTATCATCAACCATATCAAGCTTTTGGCAATAAGTTATTTTCTGTCTCTTCAGATTTACTTATTCTGGATATCACCAAAGTGAAGCCATACAATTGAGGATGATTAAATATTTTCAAGATGTACCCATTTTAAGGTGTATTGCAGCATATAGCAGTACTTTGTTCCTTGTTGCTACCAAATATTTTAAGTTATAGAAAGGAGCATACCACATTCTATTGACCTATTTTTGTTTTCATTTTTTGACTATTATGAATTATGCTGCTATTAACCCTTTTGAACAAGTTTTTATGTGGGTAGGGTTATCAATTTCTCTTGAGTATATATCAGTGAGCGGAATTGGGTGACTTAATACTAGCTCTATGTTTAAATTTTTGAAGACATCAGATGAATTTTCAGAGTGGCTGCACCATTTATGATGCCAATGACAGTGAATGAGAACACCACTTTTCCTAAGTGTTTAACAATGCTTGTTTTTTACTTATCTTTTTGATTATAACCTTCCTAGTAAGTATGGAGTAGTTTCTCCTGGTGATCTTGATTTGTATTTCCTGATGACTAATGGCTATTGCACACCTTTTCATGTACTTATTGATCATTTGTATACTTGAAAATATTTTGCTCAAGTATTCATTAGTCTCTTTATTATTACTAAACTGTAAAAGTGTCTTATATATTCTAGATATAATTTACTTGTCACTTTCTTGATGAAGGTCTTTGAGGCATGACATTTTATATGTTAATAGAATGTAATCTGTATATACCCTTTTAAATTTATTGTGTTTTCAGAGTTTAATTTTAACATAGTTCAGACATCATACCATGGGGGATGATCTTAGAAATTTTTTGTTTGTATAATAATGAACTCTCACTCTCATGGGAATTAAAATAGATCTATATTTAGTGCTAACCCATGCAAAACTGTGACGAGATTGGTACTTATTTCTGGCATCACCTTTCTGCACCTTACTAATGCAGAAAGTGTGTTTTTCTGCACTTGCCTGTTGGTAGAAGCCTCTAGTGTCTCTCATCACACCTCCTCACCCACTGTTGATTTCAGCCACAGCTGCCAGGAACAATTTACTGTAAGGTCAGATCTCTGTAGAGTACACATTGTCCACTGAAGTGTGTTATTTATTTTCTTCTCTGGGTTCTTCTCCTATAGTTGCAGAAGCCTGTAAATACAATGAGAGGAACAGAGAGAATATCCAGTGGGGGGTGAGAAATCATGGGGAATTTGTCAACCTCTCTTCCTTTGGGAGAAATAGTTCGGGGAGGTGAGAATTCTCAGCCTCTAGCAGACAGAACTCTTTGGAACTATGCCATTGTATCCTTCTGTTCTTTCTACCTGTATCCTGGGAGAGTCTCTTGAGTGTTCCTGATCCTAGATGCCTCTCTCAGACTTTACTTTATATGTATGTATGTTACATATATATATGTATGTATATATACTTTGTATTACACAACCATGAAATAGACAGTTACAAAGTTGTTCATGGGTTTCAGTGATGCAATGTTCCAACCCGTCCCTTCACCAGTGTTACATTTCTCACTACCAAAGTCCCAAGTTTCCTTCCTGCGGGTCCCCACCCCTACTCCTATCCCCACAGCCTGCCTCTATGGCAGACACTTTTCTTCTCTTTGCCTGTCTCTCAGTCTCTTATTTTCCATTTAGGCACTGTGGTTTGCAATACTGTTACTGAAAGGGTATCATGAGTATTGCTTTACATCCTTTTAGCACTCAGTTTTTATCCAGAGTGATAATTTCCATGTGTAATTGTCCCAGACTTTTGAGGGAAATTAAGCTATGCCCTCCTCAGTGGATTTCCTTTATCCTGCATCAGGTTTCTGGTACTATCCTTCATTCCTTCATGCCTTGAGATACTTCTGCAGAACTCTGTGGGAACCTAACCTGTGTTTTTCCTGTGTTTCTCTGTTTTGTAAAGGTTCTATGTATTAGATGTAATTTATTTTGAATCTAATTAGGTGGTTGTATAGCAAACCAGATAGGACAGTTTTTTTGTTGCTAAATTACATGCTACTAGCAGTTTTATTTTTATACCCTCTGGGATCACTTACACTCTGGTGACTTGACCCTAAATAGGAATTTCTAAGTGATGGAAGGAACAGGTGCAGGGAAGGCAAATTCTTCCATCTTCCTGCATTGCCCCTGAAGATATCTGTCTTCTCATACATGTGAGACTATTTTGTATTGGCCATTTTTCTCAGTTAATGATTTTTTGAACCTCTGCTGAAGATAATGGTTAAATTATTAATGCTATCTCTAAGTGTAGACCTATACTGCTATTTTGTAGTGAAGTTTAGCTTAAAAATAGGTAATCAGAGAAGTGTTTTGGTGACCAGAAGAGAGAAAATGTTATTGAAAGTTTTCAGAATGAGAGTAGGATAGGCACAATAGCCAGAAACAAGGAACAATAAATATAGCAAATAAATAAAGCATAAAAATTCCACAAGGGACTGAACCACATGGTATTTTAGAAGACATTGTTGGGAAGGTCAGATATGCCGTAAAGGTTTGTTGAATGAATAAATATATTAATAAACTAAAATAGCACTGTCCTGTAGCACTGTAATCCCGTTGCTCATCGATTTGCTCAAGTGGGCACCAGTAACGTCTCCATTGTGAGACTTGTTACTGTGTTTGGCATATCGAATATGCCACAGGGTTCTTGTCAGGTTCTGCTGTGCGGGCGGGATACTCTCAGTAGCTTGCCAGGCTCTCTGAGAGGGACAGAGGAATCGAACCTGAGTCGGCCACGTGCAAGTGCAAGGCAAACGCCCTGCCCGCAGTGCTATCGCTCCAGTCAAACCAAATATAGTTATTTTTATTTATTTCTCTTTTGGGGGAAAATAAACTGGTGGTTCTTGGGGCTTACTCCTGATTCTTGTGCAGGCATCACTTCTGGCAGGGTTTTGTGGATTATATGGGGTGTCAGAGATAGACTCTGCATTGGTCATATGTGAGGCAAGTGTAACCACTGTACTCCGGCCCCTAGAGATCTTTTTTTTAAAATTTATTCTTTTATTGAATCACAATGTGGAAAGTTACAAAGCTTTCAGGTTTAATTCTCAGTTATACAATGCTCGAACACCCATCCCTTCACCAGTGCACATATTCCACCACCAAGAATCACAGTATACCTACCCCCTTCCCACCACCTCCCCAGCCCCCCACCTCGCATGTGTAACTGGTAAATTTCAATTTACTTTCACTTTACTTTGATTACATTCAATATTTGAACAAAAAACTCACTATCGTTGATTTGGAGTTTCTCCCCCCTAAAGTCGACCTGCTGAAAAGAAAGCATTTGATAATTTGTTTTCCATTGCTGAGAATGAAGAGATATGAGGTCTAGAGGCCGCACTAGCAGCCGCATGGTTTTGGATTTCTGTATTTCAGTATTTTAGTAACTAAGTCCAGGGAAATAACTGCCAGAAATTGCATCATTGTAAGCTTGTACCTCTCAGCTACTTTATATTCCACATATGAGTGCAATCTTTCTATGTCTGTCTCTCTTTCTGACTCATTTCACTCAGCATGATACTTTCCATGTTGATCCACTTATATGCAAATTTCATGACTTCATGTTTTCTGACAGCTATATAGTATTCCATTGTGTAGATATACCAGTGTTTCTTTAACCAGTCATCTGTTTTGGGGCACTCTGGTTTTTTCCATATTGTGGCTATTGTGAACAGAGCGGCAATGAACATGGAAATGCAGATGTCATCTCTACTATACCTTTTTGCCTCTCCAGGATACATTCCCAGGAGTGGTATTGCTGGGTCAAATGGGAGCTCAATTTCTAACTTTTTGAGAATTGTCCATATTGTTTTCCAGAAGGGCTGAACCAGCAGTGAAGGAGAGTCCCTTTCTCCCCACATCCACGCCAAAACCGGTTGCTTTTGTTTTTTGGGATGTGGGCCAGTCTCTGTGGTGTGAGATGATATCTCATTGTTGTTTTGATCTGCATCTCCCTGATGATTAGTGTTGTTGAACATTTTCTCATGTGCCTCCTAGAGATCTTCTTTTATTCTTTATTTTTTTTGCTTTTTGGGTCACATCCAGCGATGCACAGGGGTTACTCCTGGCTTTACACTCAGGAATCACCCTTGGTGGTGCTCAGGAGACCATATGGGATGCTGGGAATTGAACCAGGGTCGCCCACATGCAAGGCAAATGCCCTACCTACTGTGCTATCACTCCAGCCCTGAGAGATCTTTTTTTTTTTTTTTTTGCTTTTTGGATTGCACCTGGTGATGCACAGGGGTTACTCCTGGCTGTGCACTCAGGAACCACTCCTGGCAGTGCTCAGGGGACCATATGGGATGCTGGGATTCAAACCCGGGTTGGCTGCATGCAAGGCAAACGCCCTACCCACTGTGCTATCACTCCTCTGAGAGATCTTTTAAATGAAGAAATATTTCTTTCAAATGAGGAAAGAAAAAATAATCCTTAATAAAGAAAGGCTTTTTTAAACATGGTATGATGATTTAAAATGTATATATTCACAGTAGAACATGGTACAGGAACATGGATGGAGGATTTTGGGTACTTCCAAGAACATAAATATCAGAGCTATTATAAACATGTTGTCTTAACTATAATAGCACTGTCTCTAGCACTGTCGTCCCATTGTTCATCAATTTGCTTGAGCGGGCACTAGTGATGTCTCCATTGTGACTCTTGTTACTGTTGTTTTTTTTTCTGGCATATGCCACGGGGAGTTGCCAGGCTCTGCCATGCTGGCAATATACTCTAGGTAGCTTTCCGGGTTCTCTGAGAGGGACAGAGGAATTGAACTCGGGTCGGCCATGTGCAAGGTAAACACCCTGCCCGCTGTGCTATCGCTCCAGCCCAACTATAATAAAAATTGAAAAATCCACAAATGCTTTAACATTCTTTCAAAAGAGTTAGAACCTAATCTTCTCTAGTGTAACCTTCGTGTGAACTGTATTTAGTGACTCCTAGGAGTACACTCGTGGGAGGTGGGAGGAATGTGCATGTGGGAGGGTGTGCAACTTTGGAAAATAGGTCATACAAGGGGGTCATAATTTGGTTTCTTTCTTGGTTACCCCCTCATGAATTGTTTCTTGTGGTAGGTTCCAGTTGCCATGGTACTCTATGGAGAAACTCAAATGGCAGGAAATTGAATTTTCAGACAATCTGTGTGCATGAGCTTGGAAGTAAACTCTCCAGCTTAGTTAAATTTGACAGGTTATTATAGACTGCATATCCCCAATGCAGATCGACTAACTCGTGATTGTCCCTTCATCCTGAAGAAATGCATTAAATAACATCTATGTTTCTGATCTCTCCAAAGTGTAAGATATTTGATTTATTATTTTTTAATTGAATCATCATCAATTTATGATTGAGTTTAAGTAGTACGATATCCTAACACCAACCCTTTTACCAGTGTCCACTTCCCCCACCAATGTTCCCAGCTTTTCTTTAGCCTTCTATGCCCTAGCTTGCCTCTATGGGGGCACTTTTTCTTCTCTTCCCATTCCTCCTCCTCCACCCTCCTTTTAGGCAGTTACGAATAGGAGAGTGTGCAAGTCAGTTTATTTCCTTTCAGCACCTAGTCATTGTCCAGAGTGACTACTTTCCTCTATCATTGCTTTAGTGGTCCTTCCCTGACCTTATTGTGCTTAATCTTAGATGGAAGGCTTTTAATTATTTTCCATTGAGTATAATGTTTGCTATGGGCTTGTGGTAAAGTATCTTTGACTATGTTGAGGAAAGTTCCCTTGATTCTTATTTTATCGGGAGTATTTTTTTAAAATCATGAATGGATGCTGGATCTTATCAAATGCTTTCTCTACATCCACATATATGATTATATAATTTTAATAAACGGGATGATGATGATGATGATGATGATGGTGGTGGTGGTGGTGGTGGTGGTGGTGGTGGTGGTGGTGGTGATTGTTATTTCTGGTTTGTGGGCCACATTTAGTGGTGCTCATGGCTCACTCCCTGCTCTGCACTTGGGGGAACCATATGGAGTGTTGTGTATAGAACCTGAGTTGGCTGCAAGCAAGGCAAATGCCCTACTCACATAGTACTATTGCTGAGTGAGATTTATTATAATGGATTTTTGTGCCATATTTCTGTAGAAGTTTGGCATGTTTGTTAGATTTGTCCAATTCTTTTTGTAAAGTTGGTTTTGAGTCTGTCAAGTTCCTGAGATTTTGCTTATTTATGAAGTTGTATATTGTTATTTCAAAGCTGAATGAAAGTTTGACTGGGTAAAGTATTCTTGTTAAGGCATTCATTTCATTGAGATATTTTTAAATAAACTATATCCCACTATTATGTTTCAGTCCACAAGGCATTGTTTGGTAAATCTGTAAATCTAAAGGACAGTCCTTTATTTCCTTCACTGATAATGATGCTTTCATTATTCGATATTTATTTTTGGCTTTTGTCATTATGATTGGTACATGTCTTGGAGTCTTTTACTTTGGTTCTCTTTTACTGGCATCCTTACCTTTTGAGTCTTGTAGGATTCTTCAGCTCTGGAAATTTCTCAGTGATGGTTTCTTGACTATTGCTTCTTCATTGAAGTTGTCTTCTGGTCATTTGGGACCCCGATGAATCTTACGTTGTTTCTCTTGAATTCACCTCAGAGTTCTCTTGTTGGTTGTTCATTTATTCTGAGGCTTTTCTTCATCTTCTGCTGTTGTCTGGAGGTTTTCTGCACATCATCTTGGAGCTTGCTGATTTTTGTTTTCAGGTACTATTACTCTGCTGCTGAGGCCTTCCAGTGGGTTTTTCATTTAACATATCAGATTCTGTAGTTATGTCATTTATGCTTATAATTTTCTCATTTATGCTCTGATATCCTCTTATTTTTTAGTAGTTGGCTATTTTATTGTATCATTGAGCTCTTTAACCATCCTCAACATTTCCTCTCTAAAGTCCTTACTAGAAGCTTATATAGCTGATTATTACTGGTTGAGTCTTCAGGGTTACCATCTTCACTCACTAAGCGTGGTAGGGTTCTGCGTTGCTTTTCCATTATGATTTTTGCAGTCTGGAGGTGTGTTTTGTGTGCTATGTAAATAGGTGGACTAGGATGTATGGTTTCTGTGAGATATGAAGAAGTGAAGTAATGTGCAGTCCAGTAGCATTCTGTGGTTTATAGGTGTCCTGATCTGAGTCCTGATCTGAGGTCCTAAATGGTGGCTTCTGAGCTCAGCTCCCTAACAAAACCAACATTTGCTCTTTTAAGAGCCCAGTAAGTGGTAGTGATTGTGTTGTTGTTGATGGTAGTGATGTTGATAATGGCAAAGAAGAAAGCAGAGGGTAATGGTTGCAGATTTCTTTGGGAGGGTGACAAGTCTTTTTTTACTAATCCCTCTCAATTTTTTTCTTTAGTTAGCGTCAATGGAACTATAAAACAAAGTTCATAAACATTACAAAACAAATGTAATGTTTTCTTAGGGATGAGGCTTTTGATGGTGGGTGGAGAAGTTATACTTATTTATGTCTATGTTGGATTTTTCTCTGACCCCTTGACCCTGAAATTTTATGAAAGGGTACAAAGATGTCATACAGAGCTCAATGTGCTCTCAGCCCATGAGAGTTTTTATGAAAGCTGTAAATAGTGAGGTAGTATTACCAAAATTCCATATCTAGGACAAAATTCAGATCCATTTTAGCCATATACACGTACTTGTGCATAACTTCTGTCATTTTATCATGGAAGATGAAGATGAGAGCAGTTGGGTTCATCTGGTCACTGATCTTGGGTCAGTGATCTCTGAAGGAGTGTACAGTGGTAATGACCATAATGAATGATATGTAGGCTAGGCACTTTACATAAATATATACATCATGGACTTTGCTCATTTAAATCTAAATTACTGAGAAAACTGTGTTTTAAAGATGTTAATTAACCCAAAGTTACTGATAATGGTGAATTTGAGCTTCAAAACCAGTTCTGACAATTTCCAAGGAATGGATACTCTTTTGTTGTATCACAGTTTCCCTTCTTTGCAACATTTTGCTTAATAAAAATAGGTACTTGGTTATTCAGATGTCCAGAATATATTTCTCATACACATTTGTTTTCATTCACGGTTTCCAAGTGGTTTGGAATTTCCAGATGTTGAGGGTGGTGAAGCCATGTGAATGAGGTGACTTTTTGAAGCACCTTAGAATCAGGGCAGGTAGCCAAAAGAACCAGCATGTGATTAGAGAGTTGGAACTTCAGCCCCATTCCTAAAAGTTTCAGCCCCATTCCTAAAAGTTCATGGAAAGGGTCTAACGATTGATTTCAGTTGTAATTGGCCAATGAATAAATTGTTAAATGGTTAATAAATTAAAACTTAGTAAATCATAGTAAATAATGAAGCCTCCATAAAAACAAAAAAAAAAAAGGTTTTGGCTTCCAAAGGTTTTGGGTTGATGAACATGTGATGATTTTAGGAGATTGGCCGATGTGGAGAGAGTGTTCATGACCTTTTTCTTGTCTTATGTTTCCCTTCATTTTTTCTGTTGATCTGAGTATTTGTAGCCTTTGTCATAACTTTGTGTTCTAGTGAGTAAATTAGTTTCCTGAGTGTGTGACCTACTTTAGAAAATTAATTAAACTGGAGAAGTGTATTCTAAGAGACTGAGTTTTAGTCAGTTTTTCAGAAGAATAGCAACAAGTTTGTTATTAGTAACAACATAGATTTATGACTAACACCTGAAGTCTAAGGACGGGATCTCAGAAACCTTCACTATATATCTGGTGAAGTTTCTACACTGATCTGAACTGAGTTGAATTCTTGATCATCTACTGGTGTTCTCACTTTAAAGTAGCATATCTAAGAACTGCTTGTTGGCATGGGAAAGCTGTCACATACACCCGTGTTGTAATTGGTCTCAGGATACCCCAAGCCATTGCCTGCTTTAGGAATACAGATACTTGTCTCAAGTTTATGGAACTGTCTGAACTTGAGTACAAATATAAAATATAATTTTTTCCCATTTTATTTTAAGCAGGGCGTTTACCTTGCACGCAGCCGACCAGGGTTCGATTCTTCCCCCCCCTCTCGGAGAGCCGGGAAAGCTACTGAGAGCATCTCGCCCATACGACAGAGCCTGGCAAGCTACTGTGGCATATTTGATATGTCAAACACAGTAACAACAAGTCTCACAATGGAGACGTTACTGGTGCCCGCTTGAGCAAATCGATGAGCAACGGGATGACAGTGACGGTGATTTTAAGCAGTGTGTTTTACAAAACTATCATTGGTATAGTCCCATATATAAAAATATCATCACACACCCCGTCCACCAGAGTGTGCACTTCTCTCCATGATTGTCCTAGTATTTCTCCCACCCCCCTTTTCTCTGATGCCGAGCTTCCTACTGGAAACAAAATCTCAGTTTCTATTTGTTTTGTGCATCCGGTTTACCCCTACCATGTTTCCTTATATTCTTCATTTGAGAAAGACAATGTTGTGTCTATTCCTCTACTCTGGCTAACACTAATATGATGCTCTCCTGATGCCTCCAGGTAGCTGCAAATTGCATAGTTCATCTTTTCTTGTAGCCGAATTGTACTCCATAATATATGTGTACCATAGTTACTTTATCCATTCATTTCTTATTGTTCGTTTGGACTTCAAGGATGCCCAAGTCCAGCTACCTTAAATTGTGTACATTTTCCACTCTTCCTCTGCCAGTAGTCTCTGATTTTCTATTACCTTTAATAATCATATTTAGTAAATACAGCAGTGGACATTTGTTTAAAATAAAATTTCATATAAGCAAAAAAATACCATTATATTAGAGTCCAGTGCATTGTGTGTTTTATCTGGCAATCTTCTCCCCATGCAATTTTACTTTTTCTTAAATAGGACACTAGAGAGAACAGTGAGACCATTGTTCAACATGGGTACAAAATACTAGTGTTGGTTAAATAGGATGATTTTTTTTGGGGGGGGTACTTTTTGCTTGACTTGAGATGGAAATCCCAATGAAAGGAGAGAAACATTATGAGTGCTTCATTCTGTTGACTCCCCTCTTCAGTGGTTTTGTTGATTTTAAGATTTGCATCTAGAGGCTAAGAACTGAAGTTTCTTTGGGAGGAGAATAATGGAAGTGTGTAATCAAGTTATATGTTGTATGCTGCTTTCTTGGACTTAGTTTGGGGTGATAAACCCCAAATCTGAAAAAATAAGAAAAAATTTCTTCTATATCTAGTGGAAGATATGGCAAACTTTTATAAGAGCAATCCCAGATTTTCTTTCCTAAATTTGTGATTTTTTAAAAAAAATTAAAAAATTTTATTGAACCGCCTTGAGATAGTTACAAGCTTTCATGTTTGGGTTACAATCTCACAATGATCAAACACCCATTTTTCCACCAGTGCACATTCCCCACCACCAATATCCCAGGTATACCCCCTTTCCCACTGCCCCTCGCCTCTAAGGCAGACAATATCCCCCATATTCTCTCTCTCTCTCTCTCTCTCTCTCTCTCTCTCTCTCTCTCTCTCTCCTTTTGGGCATTATAGATTGCAACACAGATACTGAGAGGTCACCATGTTTGGTCCATTATCTACTTTCGGCATGCATCTCCCATCCCAACAGGTTCCTCTAGCCATAATTTTCTTAGTGATCCCTTCTCTATTCCATCTGCCTTCTCTCCTCCGCTCATGAAGCAGTCTTCCAGCTATGGGGAAATCCCCCTGGCCCTTGTATCTACCATCCTTGGGTGTCAGCCTCATGTAATGCTACCCTACACTCCACAAATGAGTGCGGTCACTCTATGTATGCCCCTCTCTTTCTGACTATATCACCTAGCATGATACTCTCCTTGTTTATCCATTTTTAACAAAATTTTATGACTTCATATCTCCTAACAGCTGCATAGTATTCCATTGTGTAGATGTACCAAAGTTTCTTTAACCAGTCATCTGTTTTAGGGCACTCGGGTTGTTTTCATATTTTGACTATTGTGAACAGTGCTGCAATGAATATATAGGTACAGATGTCATTTCTACTGTGTTCTTTTGCATCCTCGGGATATATTCCAAGAAGTGGTATTACGGGGTCATATGGAAGCTCAATTTCTAGTTTTTGAAGGACTGTCCATACTGTTTTCCAGAAAGGCTGGACCAGTTGGCGTTCCTACCAACAGTGAAAGAGTGTCCCCTTTTCCCCACATCCACACCAGCACTGGTTGCTTTTGTTCTTTTGAATGTGTGCCAGTCTCTGTGGTGTGAGATGATATCTCATTGTTGTTTTGATTTGCATCTCCCTGATGACTAGCGATGTGGAGCATTTTTTCATGTGCCTTTTGGCCATTTGTATATCTTTTTTGAGGAAACTTCTGTTCATTTCTTCTTCCCATTTTTTAATGGGGTTGGAAGTTTTTTTCTTATACAATTCTACAAGTATCTTGTATATCCTGGATATTTATCCCTTATCAGATGGGTATTGGGTAAATATTCTTTCCCATTTTGTGGGCTTTTTCTGTATTTTGGTCACTGTTTCTTTTGAGGTGCAGAAGCTTCTTAGTTTGATGTAGTCCCATTTGTTATGTTTGCTTCCACTTGCATGGTCAGTGCTGTTTCGTCCTTAAAGATGCTTTTAGCTTCAATGTCATGGAGAGTTTTGCTTACATCTTCTTCTATGAACCTTATAGATTCATGTCTGATATAATTTCAGATGTGAAAAACCTGATAGGAGAATTAAAAAACTCAGTGGATGGCCTCAGCAGCAGAGTAACAGCTGCTGAGGACAGAATTAGTGAGCTCGAAGATGAAGTACAGAGACTCTCTAGAAAACAACAGATAATGGAAAAGAGACTGACAATCCGGGAGCAGATGGCAAGAGAAGATCGTGATGAAGCCAAGAGGAGTAATATAAGAATTATTGGCATCCCAGAGTGACAGGAAGAAAACCCTGATGAAGAAGAAACTGTCAAAGACATCATTGCTGCAATGTTCCCAGAGCTGAAGAAAACATGTGTTCACATTCAGGAGGCCCAAAGGGTACCAGCTAGAAGAAATCCAAATAAAAATACCCCAAGACACATCCTGATCAAAATGACCAAAACCTTAGATTGAGACAAAATCCTGAAATCAGCAAGATCGAAGAAAGAAATTGCCTATAAAGGAGCATCCTTAAGATTCACAGCCGACATGTCTGATGAAACCCTCACAGCCCGAAAATAGTGGTGGGATATAGTGAAAAAACTCAATGAAATATATGCCTCACTAAATTTGTGATTAAACTTGCTCTTGTTATCCCAAGTCATCATTTGTATTTCAAAAGTTTTTGGACTTATAATTTGGGTTTATAATTTGTCAGAATTTCCACATAGCTAAAAAACCCAACTTTACCTCATTTATATTTCTTTTATGTTTAAAAATTGTGTGTGTGTGTGTGTATGAGTGTGTGTGTGCGCGCGCAAGCATGTGGATGTGTGTGCATGCTTGGACCACCCAGTACTGCTTAGGGGTTGTTCAGGCTTCCTGATAGCATTTGGGGTATATAGGGTGCCTGGATGGGATGCAGGTCAAGCTCCTTAACACATATTTTATCTCTCTGGCCTTGTTTAAATGTTTTAAATACTCTTGCCTTGATTACTTTGAGAACTTACATCTTCATTAAGACGTGTTTTTGAACTGGTGAAATAGAATTAAGTTCTTTTCCATGAGGCCTCATAGCTCTTTCTTAAAACTCCTGCACATCTTGTGGGTCCTCTTTGCAATTAATGTTAGGAATTGCTGGTATTGTTGCCTCAGATTTGCCAGATAAAATTGATGTAATTATTCCATTTACTGCTCAAGCCCTTCCAGTGAATTGTCCTAGGACATTCTCCTTCTCAGTTAAAGATATACCCCATCCTGGCCATGTCCTACATGTCATTCCTGGTACGTGTTGAGGTTGAGAGTGAGGTGGAGAAATGTGGTGCAGAAGCCCTACCGCTTTCAGCAAATGTGGGGTAATTTCATCAAAATTTGTTCTTCAGATTTGTTGAGGCCCTTTGTTGTAATTTTCTATTAAAACAATGTTTTCTACTATATTTTTACCCAAAATTTACTTGAAAACTTCATTCCATTTTTTTTATCTCAGCAGTTATTTTGTGTTTCCTGTTGAGAAATTCTTTTATTAGGTTATATTTTCACTGAAATTTAATTTGGGAAAATGACTTTTCATTACATCAGGCATAAATCCCCAGATTAATTTTTTACAGAATTTAAATTTCCTTTGCTGACAATAATTTTAAAAA
Source organism: Sorex araneus (assembly GCF_027595985.1). NCBI lineage: Eukaryota > Metazoa > Chordata > Mammalia > Eulipotyphla > Soricidae > Sorex > Sorex araneus. Next base: position 244,462,077 of record NC_073302.1, read on the forward strand.
CTTTCAGGGGAAAATAGATGTAAGATAACTTATTTGATAGCAAATTATCAATTTAAGAACTTTGTGATAATTTTTGTTTCCAAGGTAGTAAAGATTAATTCCTTTGATTCAGATTTTTTTCTCTTCTCAACGTATGGTTTTGATATTGATTTACAAATACATTTTATATTTCTAAGTATATTTAGTAGAGCATAATGTGTGTATTGATGTCTAACCGTATTCATGACATTATACTTGTCAAAAGGCTTATCTGTCCTTTGATGAAATTCTTTCAAGCCAGCTGTCTTGTCCCTAATCTTGCCTTGTCTTCACACTTTTAAAAACACCCTCTGCCCCTACACAGATGCTCTGGTAAAACCATCCTCTGATTTATATTCTTCACAGGCTTCCCATCATGGAGGAAACAAGTTTTAAACTCTGTTCTGCAAGACTCTGAGGTCTCTGGAGAGATGCACTCTTGGCATTTGAACACAAGAGCAATCACATGGGTGATCTGAGTCTTGGGGACTCCTGCCACAACACCAGCCAGAACTGCTCTAATGCTTTCTGACCGGCAGAGTTCCAGAATTTTCTGTACATTTTTTTTTCTTTTTAAAAATAATTCCAGAGGTACCGGTTAAAATGCTTGTCTTGCATGTGGCTGATCCTGGTTTGATCCATAGCACTGTATATAGTAACATCCCTTCACTCCACCCCCTGCCAAATGATTTTAGGACATTAAATGTTTTTTATTTTTCCATAACAGTAACATAAATTGCAAATATTTGTTGCTGATTTTGAATCACTACATATACAAGAAGACAAAGCATAGCTTAATTTTAATAGTAACCACAAAATGAACTCACACAATGAAATATAAGAAAGTTCATCTTTTAAGGTGCCCTCCGATATTTTATGATTACAGGACTACATGTCTAAAATGTGAGAATGTCAAAGGAACAAAAGTCGCTCAGACACTGTCATTACTTCGTGCAGCCACATGGTGTCACTGTGTATAATTGGTCATTTTGACAGAATGGCACCAGAACTTTTTGAAGGATAGTTTGTGGTGGTGGTCTGTTTTTCTTCATGTAATGGATGGTATCTGCACCATGTTTCGGTCCCTGGGGACCCGTCACTTCTTTCTGACCCATTTAAAATCATCTTCCTGTCAGCTTTGTGAATAAACTGTCTCTGGAATCTGTTTCTTGTGACTTCTACTTCTAGCTGCATATGGGTTATGCATCTTCTAATTCCTGAATCACAAGGGCCTTATAACTTTATTAAAATACAGGACTCTACCTTTTTCCCCCTAAATGGGAGCTCCCCTGATGGGAGCTTCCAAGGATTCTGACATCTTTTCTACAAATTCCACCCAACACCCCCTGCCTCAGTGAGTTCCCTCTCTTGGGCAATTAAGATGAATTTCTGAAAGCTCTTGCCAGAGAAGAAAATTCTCCTCACCTTCCTCAATTCTTTCAATATTTAGCAATACAGTCTCAAAGTGGTTATTCTCACTTCCTTTGAGACATTATTATCTAGTGAAAGATAAAAATATATCAAAGCTGATAATTATTTTATATTTTTATAAGTGGTTGCTTGCTCTCAGCATGTGCATTTCTGCCATTTTTTTTGTCTGCCTCTGGGTCCAGGAAAAGAGTAAAAGATCTCACCCGGTTGTTTTTTCCAGCAAATTTGCAGAGGAACCCAGGTATGTGGGACCCGGGGCTGAGATCTCCAAGGCAAATCGGATCAGGACTGGGCTTCTTCTACCTAGATTCCCATTTTCCAGTAGCTAGGCAGTCACACCCAAAAACTGCCCATCAATGGCCAACATCCAGAAACTATAAAACCAAGCTCCTGGAAGCTTGGTTTTATCAGCAACATTATTGATATCAGCGATATCTGGTAGCCTAGTTCTCCCTCTTGGAGAACCTGGCAAGCTACTGAGAGTTTACTGCCCACATGAAAGAGCCTGGCAAGCTCCCCGTGGCATATTATATGCCAAATACAGTAACAATGATGGGTCTCATTCCCCTGAGCTTGAAGAGCCTCTAATGTGGCACCACTGGGAAGGACTAGTAAAGAGAGGCTGCTAAAATCTCAGGGCTAGGATGAATGGAGACGTTACTGGGCCCGCACGAGCAAATCGATGATCAGTGGGATGACAGTGACAGTGAGAGTGATAGTGACATAAGCACACAGAAGAGAAGAAAATACCATGTGAGAAATGATGCTGAAGAAGTTATTGGGGCCCAATTTGCGAAAGATCTTGTATGTACTGTGACCACAAAACTGGTTAGTTCATGAGCGAGTCCTTGAATTTGATATGTAAAATTAGTATGCAAAACTCTGCATTGAAGTTTCTTGATTGTAGAGCTTAACTAGGTAGTTCTAAAACCCTTCCTGATATCCAGGACTCTCTCTTTCATCCCTGTATGCCATCACTCATCCCTTGCTGCTCTCCCCTTTGTAGTGGATGGTGTCACTTGCCCTGCCCCACACTGCTCTGAAATGTCCTCTGTCCGTCACTGTCCTCCTGGTGTGAGGTTTGCTGTTGTCTGTTGCAGAGACTCATAGCTCCATGGCTTTTTGTCCCGTTAGCTTTTCTTAGTCTCTGGCCATGTAGGTGAGAACTGTTGCTTTCTTGCAGTCTACCCAGGTAACAGGTAAGGATTGTCAAAGAGGAAGTTCCTTCTCCTGTGACCCCTTTTATTTGTTTACTCTCTTTACCCAACGACCTTTTCTTAATCTGTCTGGCTATTCCTCAGTTGGGGGGTTTCAAATGACCAAGTTAGCTGCATAACCTGGGCCTCTCCTTTCCCCTTCCACCATGACAGTATGAGTTTGATTTTTTTTTCTCTAATGGGAAGTCAGAAGAGACCTTTAAGCACAGAATTGGATTTCTTTTTAGAAAACAACTTTGAGAGGTGGTATAAAAGATGAACTATGGTAGAAAAAGACCACTGCTACTGTTGCAGGAGCCTTTCCTCCTGGGGTCCAGTCACCCCTTCTCTCAGGAAGTCATTCTTGTACCTAGCCTAGAATTCTGCATTGTAGTGGCTTCCTGACCTCCAGAGAAGGGTCTTTTGTGTCAAAGGCCTTCATCTCTTCTGGCTGGTTTAGGTTCCAGACAATGCTTTCCTCAACACACATGATCAGGGCCCCCTGTCTTAGTGCCTTCAACTTTTGGAAGGTTATCATCATCAATGGGTTGTTGTCATAGTTTAGGTATGAAGAGAGGAGGACTTGAACCAATGCAGTGCTCATGAAGCTGAAGAGGGTGATGAAATCCAAAACAATTCTGACGTAGAATTGATAGGGAAAAAGGAGCAATTATTAGAATAAAAAATAAATTGGTAGAAGATTGTGTAATTATGAGAACCAAAAGGTGAACATAGGACAAAGATGGCATATCTCCTTTGTCTACTTTCCTTCCTCATAAAAACATTTAATATGCTAGCTTTTATTACATTATATTCCCTGGCTAATAATTTTACTATTTTTAAATTTTTGAACTTATTTCTTTTGCTTTTTTGGGCCACACCAGAATGTGTGACTTACTCCTGACTGTTCTCAGGGATCACTCCTGGAGGTTCTTGGGTAACTATACGTAGTGTCAGAGATTGAACCAGGGTCATGAGTTTGCCCTCTTCCAACTTGCCAGTAAAGCGCTTTCTGTTGCTTGGTCATAATGAATGAAGGGAGTTGAATGTTCTGTAATCTTATGATTAAAAATTCAACTTTAGTGGACTTATGTCTGTCTGTGTGCTTTGTTTGCTTTTTTTCCCCCATAATTGTGGGATAACATGGGTGTGTCTTTTCTGCCTTGCTGTAGGGAGCTTAGGTTTATTGGGTTGCTCCCATCACAGTGCTCCCATTTCTCTGTATTTATTTGTAACTTCTTTCTTTGTGATTTTTTTACTTGTAAATATTGTTTTTCTCTTCTCCTTGAGTCCTTTTCATAGTTTATTCAGAGCCATGTCCCCTTGTATGGGTACAGGAAGACAGTAGTAAATGCTATGCTTTTGTAATTCGGGAGTCATTTGACTCTAAATGTTATTTTTCTCTTGGCATCTGTTCTCTGGACCTAAGCCTCAGTTGCCCTTACTTTCTAGCAACCCCAAAGGCAGGGTCCTGATGAGGGATGGGATGGACCCAGGACAAGCAGTGAGCTATGTGCTACCCTGATATTGAGATGGGTCTGGCCAAAGTGCTTAATGCTTAACTATAAGTTAAGGGCTTTGTCATGGACAAATGCTGTCATGATCCAAAAGGTAATAACTAGATTTGGACCCTGCTAGGGTTAGGAATGATAAATCTTGTCTGAGCACTGTAGTCTGAGTTCCCAGGAGAGCTGCCCTACAAGCCTCAATGTATCTCTTATTGTGTCTAGACAAAAATAACTAATATTAATTAAGATGTTAGGAGAAGAGCAATACCCCTAGGTGGTGTTTCCACCCTTGAGCCTGATGGGCAGTCAGGAAGGGCTTTCTTATATTGATTTTGCTACTGGGTGTAGCTTTGACCCAGAGTGAGGGAGTTGGAGAGAGTTGGAGGAGTTGGGAGAGAGAGAGAGAGCAGGGAGCAAGATGGAGCGCGGAGAGGATGAGCGGGAGAGACAGGAGGAGAAGGGAATGAAGGGCAGTGTGAGACTAGATTGGGGGGCTCAGACAGACTGGATCAGGTGCGTGGGGAGGATGAAACAAACGGCAACTGATCACCCAACCAACTTGGCCCTTGTTTCCTCCTCCATCTGCCCCATGGCACGGGCCGCCCTGTCTGGATGAGTGGGCGAGACCACCCAACCCGGGCGTCGAGGGGGAGAGCCATCGGGGCCTCCCCTGGCAGCCTCGGAGATTATACACATAGTAACTTTATTACCCACCTTTCTCCTGCCCTTTATTGGACCTCAGTGTTTTCAATTGACTTCTTTGATCTTTTTAGTCCAGTTGACTATGCCCACCTCTTCCCTATTCCCCTCCTCCTCTTTTAGGCGAAAGAGGAAAGTTGGAGAGTTTGGAGTGGGAAGAAAGTCTTTTCCTCTGCTGAAAAAATCACAAAATCTTTTCTTCTACAGTGTACATCTTTGTTACTGACAAGGTTCTGGGTATATTTTATAATTAGTGCATTTCTTTCCATGCTGCAGCAATGAGCTGATTGTTCTAGGATTTTTTTTTTTTATCTTGAAAACCAGTGCTTCTTTTGGAGGTAGTGTTCACAGAAGTTTGAGAGACTCCAAGGAGTTTTCATTTTCATTTTCATGCTAATCAAAAGGCAACCTCGGCAATTCATCAAAATTCCATTCAAATGCTTCTATTTAAATCTTCCCAGACTTCTGCTTCAGGTGAACTTCCTCCATGAAACAGTTTTTTCTGATTTACAGAGGTAATTTTTTGCAATATTTATTCTTTTATGGGTACTGAATGAGTTTTGGAAGCATTCTTTTCTAAGGTTGAGAGTAAAAACTTCTAAGCTCTTTACATATTGGAGTTGAAATAAGAATTCAGGGAACATTGTGTCAGGAAACTAAAAATATTAGAGTAAATATTGTTACCATAACCCCAATACTCGTATTTCTAATATTTTTAAGGTCTTACCTAAGTCCAAAGAACTTCCAAAATGAAATGATTTTTGTACAGTTTCTGTCTTCCCCTAAAAATTTAATCATGACAAATTGGTTTTGTTCAATCACTAATGCTTTATGCTTCCTAAAGGGATCATATAAAAATATTTATATTTCTGAAAATGAAAGCAATAATAGTGTAACCAGTTGTCCAAGAAAGTATACAAAATTCGGCTTTTTTTTCTGGAACTTTTTTTGACAAGAAAACTCAAGTATAACGCAGATAAAATTAAGGTAAGAGAATGGCATAGGCATATAGGAAGCAGTAATGGTTGAAATAGTACAAATAAATTTTAACACTTAAATACAGTTGATATTTGAACAACATATTGAACAGGGTGCCAGCATATATAATTGCTTCTCTCCAAACTTTATCAATAGCCTAATACTTAATAGTGACTCTCTATATATATTACATATTGTATTTTTTCAAGAATAAACCAAGAGAAAGAAACATAGAGGAATTCATAAGGAGGGACCAGGGATGACTCAGAGGCAAACAGTGCTTGTTTTGCAAGTGTCAGCTGCGCATTCACTCCATGGTACCATCTTCTTGTGCTGAATTGGCGTTCCTGCATCTCTGCTCTCTGGGACCCCCAGTAATACAAAGCAGTATGGTCTCTTCATGCACTGTCAGGTCTGTGATCCCCAGAGGCTACTGTAAAAGGTATGCTGGCACTGTCCGGGAATAAGAGCTTTGTGGTAAGACTGCATGTGAGAATCAAGGTGACCTCTGTGAGCACCATAATCAGAATGTGCATGAACACTACAACAGGCTAAAAGATTGTGCCACTGGTGACCGTCTGTGTACATTTAGGACCCCTGATGAACACCCTAACTGAGTATATGAGCTTTGAAAACAGGTATTTGACCCCAAGTGAGTGGTACAACCAAGACTGCCTGTGAACTCTAGTCTTCACAGCAAAATTAGCGTTAGCGATGAAGAAACAATAGCTAAAAAGAAAAATTCATAAGGAAGAGAAAATATATTTATAGTATTGAACTATTTAATGGATGCTTTAAGTTTGTATCATCTGTATTTTAAGAAAATCTGACCATAATTTCACTTGCAGGGAACAATGACCTTTTTTGTTCCAACACTTCTCTGTAAACTGTGATCTCTTTATTCCACTCTTCTTTTGGTCACTCTGTGGTGACTGAGCTAGATGCTTAATTACCTACTCCCTGAGAGTCACACAGCAGACAGCAGACAGTAAGTTTGCTGCTATTTCTCTTTGAGACTATCTTGGAAGTCAAGGTCAGGTTGTAAGCTAACTCTATAAAGGGCAGACATTGGACAGTTGGATGAAGAGGGGCTAAGGAACAATTGTTAAAACACTCTACTTTTTATTTATCACATGTGATCCTATTTTAAGAGGTGATTATACTTGATAAGCCCTCCAATAAGGGGCAAAGTCAAAGTCAGGCATTGAGAAACCTAACCTCCTTTCCCTGGTACAGACTCTGTGTGTGTGTGTGTGTGTGTGTGTGTGTGTATTTGAGTGTGAGTCAAATGTGGTAGGTTTTTTCTTCTCTTTCGGGTCTCTTCATGGCCCTTTGCTACGCTCTGGGTCTCAAAGCAGATATTTGCCACGCTTGTCCTCATTGAGCTCTAGAACCCTTCTCAGTGTTTTCATCTTCTGCATATTCTGCCACTTAACGGTTTTGAACCTTTGATTTTGTTCAGGAAGAGTCTGGTGGAAAGTTGGGAGTCACACTGTTGAGGCTGTCACTTCCTCTTAATCTGTTTCTGTCTAATGACGGCCATCTGAAGAGTCCTTCCATTCATAAACTGACAAGGGTCTTGGGCAGAAACAGACTAGTGAGGCAAGAGTGTGCAAATGAGTCAGGGTTCATTTGCTGCCTCAAGGAAATTTTGGGCTGACTTTTGAGTTAGACTTTCCTTCTTTCCCATTCTTCTCTAGCCTGCCTCCACTCCCTCTCTCATGATTTGGTGGCTACACATGTGACCTCGTCTCGGCTGTGATGCTCAGGGGTCACCAGGCCTATACCTGGTGCTGCTTGCTTGCCCATTTTTCTGCAGCTACCATTGAAGAAAAAAACAGTCTATACTATTTTTAAAAATGTATATTTGGTTTCTAGTGGAGAGAAGGCTGTCATCTTAGTCTTTCAAGAAGGACTCTATTTAAGCAGAAGGGTACTTCCTGAGACTATATATAAAGTTTTCTCAATATGTTATATTATAAGCAGAGAAATGGAGCCTGTGAAATATAGCTTTTATAAAAACAGTAGGGCTGAATGCATTTGGAGGAATTCTTAGATTCAAGCCTTGGGATAATGAATTGTTTAATTATGGAAGCACTAAGTTAATGGCTCCAGTGTATGGTCAGCACTTGCATCAGAATCTTCAGGAAGAGGTTAGTTAAAATGCAAATTCTTGGGTGACTCTCTGCCTACCCAATCAGTCTATCAGAAAGTATATCTGGGATGTATATGATTCAAAATAATATCCCTGATTCTTCCAAGAATCACTAAATCATAATTGTTCTGAGGGCTGTCCTTTAACTTTTATAATCTATACTTGAAGAAAACACTCCACAATTGTTGTATTTATTATTTTAATGTTTTTGTTAAAATCTTAAATAGTATGGTAGGCAGAATTCTAAAATTACTCTCATGACATAATAGAATTGTAAACCTTGTAAAACCTTTCCCCTTCACTAGGAAATTACAATTACTTGACTCTAACAGGTAGACCATGTTAAAGATGAAGAAATATTACTTCCTTGATCATGTTACATTCTAAAGCCAAGATAAGGAATTTTACAAATGTAATTAAGCCCCCTACATAGTTGACTTTAAGTTAACCAAATGGAGACTAATTTTGTAGGAGTTACCTATTCAGCTGAGTTCGCTAAATAAAAAAGCGGGAGTAGAGGACTAGACAGAAGAAGCATCAGTGATTTTACTTTGCCCTTAATCACACTATGTTGTAGAGAGGGTTCCGTGGCTGGGAAAGATTCGCAGACTGCAGGCACTGAAGTCTTTGTCCTTTAAGAATTCTGTCCTTGGCTAGTGACCTTTGAAGAGCAGCTTAAACCTCAGATGAGATTGAAACCCAGGCCAACTCCTTGGCTGCAGCCTCGTAAATCCCTGAACAGAGAACTAGCTAAGCAGTTCCCAATAGATTCCCACTGGACACAGTAGCAAAATAAATGTGGATTGTTTGGTGATGCTGAGTTTATTATGTAGCAATACAAAACTGGTAGAGAAGAAAATTCTTTACTTGGTAATCATGGGAAATGAGATTTTATGCTTGCTTCGAAATTTGTAGTAATAGTTTTAAATTCAGGACCCAGGTACTTAGTAGGAATTAGGAGACTTTCCTGAGATAAGTGGTACAAAAAAAGTGGAGGACTATACATTTTTATATCTTCAATGTTTCTACTGCTCTTTTCTAAAGTTTATTGGCTAGGAGTGGCGCCTGTGACGCAGGAAGTTGTGTAGGTGCTTTTTTGCCATCTTCTTTTTTCACATTTGTCTTTCTACCACATTCCAAAAGAAAGTCATACTTTCACACATCTAAAATCTTACCACAGTGAATTGTTTGGGGTGTGTGAAAATTTCCAGTCACATGAAAGACACCAAAATTGATGTAGCCTCAGGTTAATCAAACTGTTGTGTTTGTACTCCTGTTATTGCATATAAAATATATTTCAAATATTTTTATTAAATGCCAAATTTAGCATTAGAGGTGAGATCTTTTGGCTTCTGTAGCAAATTTGGAGCCCCCATATATTGTAAGATGGGATAGCAGAAAGGATGACAGTTCTATTTTACCCATTATTTGGTGCCTGCAAATGCAACACTTTCTCACATGAGGGAAGCACCTGAGAAAAGTGGAGAGATTCAAACTCTGCTTTGGAATCCAGAGCAGGTGGCAGTGCCTTCCTGGAGCCTTACTTCTCTTGTCAGAGGGAAAGAAAGACAGAATTTAACATGTCTATGCCTTAGGCTTATGCATGGGAAACAATGATGCCTGGCTTTTTCTGTGTAGAAACCTCACAGAGAAGGTCTATTCTAGAACTTTTCATCATCATCAACATCATCATCATCATCATCATCATCATCATCATCATCATCATCATCACCATCATCATCATCCCGTTGATCGTCGATTTTCTTGAGCAGTCTCAGTAACATCTCCATTTGTTCTAGTCCTGAGATTTTAGAGACCTCTCTTTACTCATCCTTCCCAATAGTGCCACATTGGAGGCTCTTTCAGGGTGAGGGGAATGAGAGCCAGCATTGTTACTGATTTTGGCATATAGAATATGCCACAGGGAGTTTGCCAATTTCTCTCATGCGGGAAGGAAACTCACAGTAGCTTGCCAGATTCTCCGAGAGGGAGAACTAGGCTATAAGATAAGTGGCCATGCGCTTCCGGGAGCTTGGTTTTATAGTCTCTGGATGTTGGCTGTTGATTGGGTTACATGGCGCCGGGGGCAGTTTCTAGATGTGACCTCCAAGCTACTGGAAAATGGGGGATCTGGGTGTAAGAGGTAACGGGAATATTGGTTGCTCCTGGAGCATTTACTAGGAAATGGCACCAGAATTTTACCACATTTTATGGATCAAAGCATGCTGTATGACCAGGCCTGGAATCCATGGTACAGAAAGCAAACTTTCCCACTGGAAGAATCTGCAAATATTTGGGAACAGAATATATTACAGCAATCTATCAATGTATATAGATAAATACATAAAATTATACTGTATATATAATGATATGTAACTAGTCTCACTTATAATAGGGTAAGATGTGAACACGATAGTGAAAAATGAGCTTAACAAAAGAGAAAAAATATTTCAATGAAAAGGTAGAGGAAACAGGATTCATGTTAGGATGCAATAAAATATAAATTTATTTGAACTAATTTTCTGACTTCTTTCAAAAATATTTCAGTTGACATCATTTATATTCTTCATGTAACAGAGACTTTAGGTTGCTAACACATATGTGAAGTAAGTCCAATCAATAGAAAATTTATCAAACACTTGTGAAATTTTATGTTGAGGTGGCAGATTTGACATTTTTATCTTTCCAATAAGTACAACTTCACCATTTGCTATTTGTGAAATTGTTTGCTCATATATTTGGAAACAGACTGTTAAAAGATTGTCAGGGAAAATGATGAGACAACAAATCCTATTTTGAAATCTTAAAAGTTTCCCAATGTAAGAAACTCCACAGAAACATTTTGGACTCTGAGATGAGAGTTTCAAGTATAAGTCACCACCTTTTAATTCCAGTCTGTAATATAAAAGTTTCTAGTACTCAAATCTGTTCTGTCATTTGTTATATTTGAAAGTGGAGTCTCACCTCCTACAACTGTATTGGGAGTTTTTGTTACATGAAGATTTTATATGAGGTGCAGAATGGTTATGTATTTAACATATTTAAGATTTTCTTCCTTTAAACCTGGAGTAATAAAAGATTAATAGATTATAATTCTGTTTGAGCTATTTAAAGAAAATTTGGGGAAGAAACATTATTATGAGCCATTGCATCTTTACTTTCCTTTACTCCATAATAACATTAATCTATAGTCTTTTAGTATCTGTATTATGTATTAAATATAAATGGTCCATTTCCCTTGGAATATGCATACAAGGTACTTACATGCCAGTAATACAGTAAATATTTAACAAACTGTACCTAATAAAACCTTAAGAATGTCCTCAAGTTTGGTATAATAACCCATTGGAAGATTTGTAGGGAAAAAGAATCTAACCCAAGTTAGGAAGGTTGATATTACTCATTTTTATTTTTAGTGTGCAGAGCAATGGGATTGTTAATTATTTAAGTGAGTTGATTTGGCAAGTGAATCCAATCAGAAAGTGGATGTTAGCAGTAGGACTCTAGACTCAATTGTGTTTTTCTTCTCTGAGGGTCTTAGTTTTCTCTGGTGGTTTGGGTATAATCTTGATGTGTAAGATTTTGTCCTGGAAGTCCTTATTTTATTTTTTTATTTTTATTTGTTTGGGGGCCACACCCAGCTTGCACTCAGGGATCATTCCTGGTGAGCTCAGAGGGACCATATGGGGTGCTGAGACTCAAATCCTGGTTGACTGTGTGCAAGGCAAATACCCTAACCACTGTATTATTGCTCTGGCCCAATACTGGAAGTTCTTTTACATGTAACTGTCACTGTCATCCCATTGCTCATCGATTTGCTCTAGTAGGCACCAGTAACATCTCCATTGTGAGACTTATTTTTGGCCTATCGAATATGCCATGGGTAGCTTGCCAGGCTCTGTTGTGGGGGCTAGATACTCTCGGTAACTTGCTGGGCTCTCTAACAGGGGCGGAGGAATCAAACCCAGGTTGGCCGTGTGCAATGCAAAAGCCCTACCTGCTGTGCTATCGCTCCAGCAAAATTTAATTTGTTGGCATGTAAAATTATCTATCACAGGAGCTTTGTCCCCAGTCCGGATGAAAGAAGATGGTGAGCTACTGTGATGTATATGGGAATAAGAAGATGTTGGAGAAAAGATTGAATTTGTAAAATGAATGAGCAGTACTGGTTTGCATTGATTATGGAGAGGGGAATAAAAGCAGGAGGAATTAAGATCTCTGATTGTAGCCCTGTCGTGTCTGTCTACTCAAATGAAGAGGGTAGGAGAAAGAAGAGGTACTAGAAATGAATGAAAAGAGAAGATGGATAGAAGGAAGAGATAAAAAGAACTAGAGGTGTGAATCTTACATGTATAGGCATTGGGGCTTGGAAACTTTGAGCTCAAGCACGATTAGTGAGTGAGAAGCATGCATTTCACTTGGGAACTGCCATTAGTAAAGTGAGTACTGACATGCAAGGGCAGTGATGTTTTATTTTATATTTGGTTCTTGGGTCACATGCAGCTATGCTCAGCACTATTCCTGGCTCTGTGCTGAGGAATCACTCCTGGTAAGGATCTGGGGATCATATAAGGTGCCAAGGATTGATGGAACCTGGGTTTGCTGGATGCAAGACATTATCTTTCTAGCTCTGAACAGTGACATTTTAAAACTGAACCTATCTCCTACTCACTTATAACCAAATTGAAGTTAGGTATTTACAGGAAGATAGACTAATTGACAGTGAGCCAAAGTCTACCAAAGCTAGGGGAAGTTGTTTAAAATAAGAGAGAGAGAACAGATAAACTAACCAGACCTGGTTCAAGTTGGCAGCCTTCTTAAAATATGCATGGCATGGACTAGTTGCTATGTTCTGATTTCCTGGTCTTTACTTCATGTGTCTGGCATAGAGCACGTTTCTGATTTTGGACATGAACCCAGATATCAACTGGGTGTTCTGAAAACATCTCAAAGTTCTAACACTTCAGACTCGTAACATTTGATAACATTTTCTTGAAGTCTTAGTAATAATAAATTATCAATTTATATCACCAGATAAAAATACTTTTTGGTTAAGAGACCCATGCAATTAAACAAATTTATTGAAATATTTAAAATGAGTCATGTTAAAAAATTCATCCCAAACTAAGAACAACCACTTAGCCATATTGAAGAGCTAATTTAGTTCCAGCCCAGCAATTTCGAAATAAGTACTTGTATAATAAAATTTAAATTATAGTAGTTCTTCTCTAGAAGTTACTGTGTATATATTTATAACTTCATGGTACATGCTATTATGGTTGATTTAATATTCTGTTATTTCCAACTCACATTAAATTCCTTCTGTTTATTTGACTTCTGAATTTATAAGTGTCAATGACTCTTTGTTCATGTTCCATGTTCTTTCCTTTATATTTGGGTGAAGGAAGTGACTTGAGTTTAATTTGTAGCTATAGCGATGATGTCTTTTCAACCTCTTGAATATGTTTAGATAAATCATAGGAATAAAAACAATAAAAATAACAAAACAGTTGATGGTTGAAATGAAAGAATCAGGCTCCACAGCCTCTATGGAAAGAGAGCCAGAGAGGGAATGAATGAGTTAGAGAGATACATAAAGAAAGTTCTTTTATTGGCTTTATAAGATTATACCAATCTCTGTAGTTTGACCATGAAACAAATCTGTTTTATGTATATTTTCTACCTGTGTCCAGCAGCATTTTGTACTTCCTCCCCATGCTCAGTGTCCTCTCTCTCTCTCTCTCTCTCTCTCTCTCTCTCTCTCTCCCTCTCTCTCTCTCTATCTCTCTCTTTCTCTTACTCGCTCACTCTCCACCCCTCCTGCATTTAGGTGAGTTTCCTTCTAAGCTAGACTGAAGAATTAATTTTTTTCTTTTTTATTCATGCATACCATTTGGACCAACAATGCCTTCATTCTATCACTGTATCACTGTCATCTCGTTGCTCATCGATTTGCTCGAGCGGGCACCAGTAACATCTCCATTGTGAGACTTGTTACTGTTTTTGGCATATCGAATATTCCACAGGTAGCTTGCCAGGCTCTGCCGTGCAGGCAGGATACTCTCGGTAGCTTGCTGGGCTCTCTGAGAAGGACAGAGGACTCGAACCCGGGTCAACCGCATGCAAGGCAAATGCCCTACCCACTGTGCTATCGCTCCAGCCCTTACTCCCATGAAAATCTGTTGCTGGTTAAGGAGACAGTGAATATTTTTTACTGCAGGCAGCACACTGACACAGGCCTTTTCATGTCATACAGACACAGGACTGTGTGAAGATTTTACTTTTGATCACTGGATAGAATATTCCCAATTTTTGGTCAGAGTGAAACCTCCACAAGTTTCTATCTTGCTAACGGGTTATGAGGATCAGGGCAGCCAGTGGTCCAATCCCCCTGCTCCTCCTTCCTCTTCATCAGAGCACTCTACAACTTCCTCTAGTCCTCTATGGAGGACTTATGCTTGTGTGCATATTTCCACATAATTTAATTTTTTACAACCCATAAAACCATGTAGGCAACATGATTTTCATGTTTAAAGCACTAGACTTAGAATATTTCTCCATTTGTGACAAAATTTTGCGGTCTGACCTTAAATGATCTCTGTCCTTGGTGAGGGCATGCTAATGTTCCTCTGTGTCTGACCTACTTTCTACATCAGCATTCATTATGTGTGTCTCTCTTGGTGCTTTTATGGCAATTACATAATGAGCGTACCACAACATTTGCTTTATTCTAACAGAATTTAATTCAAAGAATACATAAATGAAGGCAAAATGAACTAAGTTATCATGGAGGTGTCACGGAACAAAGGTTGAAATTATTGCAAGTTATACCTGTGAAAGAAATAGTTCAGGGTGTTAAAACTCAAGATTCTGAGCAGTGCCTGCTTAGCTAGTGTCTGAGTTCCCCTAAGCTCAGACAAGGGTTTGGCCAGGACCTTCTGGTCCTCTGAAGAGACGTGATGAAGCTGGATTTACAGATGCTAGAAAAAAAAATAAAACATTTCAGTTGCTGTTCTGGGTGGGAGCTGCTGCTGCTGCTGCAGTAGAGAAACAAAGCAAAAAATGCAAAAGAGCCAAACAGGAAAGAGCAAATCCATTTACCCAAACCTGCCGATGGCCGTATCTCCCTGTACAGAGAGTAGTCACAGCAGAATATGGTCTTAGGTCCCCGGCAGCATAATGTGGAGGGCTGTACTTGAAAGCTGAGAGGCAGCCTCCTGATCTGCTTCGTGGAGTTCTTGTATGAGCCTTTTCATTGTAAGGAATTTCCACTGGAATTTTTAATTTTGAAAGCAAAAAGCATGATATATGAAGACTGACTGTGAGTGAGCTACTTTATCACTTCCAAGGCATGGTTGTAAAATCTTCAAAGTGAATGTGTGATTTTACTTTTTCAGTTAGAACATTTACTGAACCCAATTGGGGCCTATTTTTATGTCAGGACTGTGTAACTTTAAATGGTGGTTATTTTAACGTGCTTGAACATTCCTCCATGTAAAGAGGTTTTGCTTCATCTTAATGTTCCATCTGAAGTTCCCTTTTCTTGGTAGGTGAACTTGGTTATTTGTGTCTAATAAGTGGAGTGTCATAAGAGCTGGGGTTGTGGTTCATTATAGAACATGTGTCTTCTATGTGTGAGGCCTTGGGTTTTTGGTATGCCACAAACACATACACACACAGAGAAATTGAAATGATGATGTGAGACATTCAAGTTATTCATCAGGATACCACTTCTGTCGTGCTTTCTTGGGTGACTCTCTACAGGAGGAAGCTCATCCACACAATAGACCACCCAGTGTGCCTGAGCTCATGTGGGAAAACTTGAGTCTTCCTATTCATAACTAGCACCAACTTTCCAGGGCTGGGTGTGAGCCAACTTGGAGCCAAACTTGCTTTCGTACAACTTAGAAATTCTATAGCTCTATTGAAGCCTTTAGGTGATGGCAGCACCAGCCCTCACTTTAATTGCAACTCAGCAGATTTTGAGCCAAATCTATCCAACCAAGCTGCTTCTGACTTCCTGAAGCTGAGAACAAAAATTTGATTGCTTTAAATTACTTTGTTGGGCCTGAGCGATAGCACAGCGGGTAGGGTGTCTGCCTTGCAAGCGGTTGACCGGGGTTCCATCCCTTATGGTCCCCTGAGCACCATCAGGAATAATTCCTGAGTGCAGAGCCAGAAATAACCCCTGAGCACCGCTACGGTTACCCAAAAAGCAAAATAAGTAAATAAATAATTAAAAATTACTTTGTTTGAGGTAATTTGTGATATAGCAATAGATAACTAATACATTTTGGCCTTTGGAAAACAAAGGGATGGTCCATGTTTTAAAGAGATTCACTGTCCTCATTTGGGTTGTCACTATCATCCTTTTCAAGTGTCACCTCTGATCACATTTTCCAAGGGAATACCCTCTAAATATGACAACCCTGTGTGTTTAGAAATAAGCTTTTCTACTACGTGAACAACAGACATGTAGTAGAATAGTTGGCACCTAGATGTTAGCATAAGAGAATAAAGGAAACAAAATGTATTGTCCAAGTAAAGCTGTCTTGTTTTTATAATCATAAGCATCACTCTCAACACTGTTAAACATTCAGCTGCAAATAACACTAAGATTACAAAGTTACACCTTTAACTAGGAGTAGTCAACCACAATCTCAAACAGCAATTACCCATATCTTTAATTATTTAAAAATAATTATATGACTCTTAAAATTCCCAGCATATACATGTGTGATCATGCTTCCGTTTATACAATGTAACCAGTATTCCATGTGATCAGATACTATGAATCAAGACAGCAGCACTTTCTATGTCAGCGTTCCATTGAAAATATTACTGTCAACTCAGCCATTAGCTTCATTTTACAAATTGATTTTCTTTACTGCTACCCATAGTGGATGACAATGAAAAGTGAAGAAACAGTAGAAAGAAGTAAGCCTGCTGAGATAATTGCACTACCCCTTCTCTGTAGGAAATAAAATAATATCCTTTATCCATGACTTCCTCTAAGTCTGCTACTTCAAAGTGCTATTCAGAAGAAAACTCCTATGTTAAAAAGGTCAGATGACATTTGAAGAGCAATGTATTATCCAACTTTTGAGCTAGCCACAGATAAGGTAACCAACAAATGGTTGGTGCACTAGTCATATGCACCAGAGACATGTAGTGGTCATGTTTATTAAAGTGATTCCTCTTGGATAGTTCGCACAGGAATCTTGAAATTGATTTGCTTGCTCCAGAGAAAGCCAACTGTGGCCCCTTCACACCGTGCTTGTGAGCAGTGCTGCAAAAGTGAAGCAAGAGTGTTCTTTTTCTCTATCCAGTTTTAGTAAACACAGTTTGCCACTTGAACATGGAATCTTTGCTTCTTTACATATGTGGAGGCTGGAGAGATATAATAGCCAGTAGGGTCCTTAATGTGACCAATCCGGGTTTTATCTCCAGCATCTCATTTGCTCTCCTGGAGCACTGCCAGGAGTGATTTCTGAATGCAGTCAGGAGTAACCGCTGACCATTGCCAGTGTGGCTCCAAACAAAACAAGAAAACCCAGTAAAAACCAACAAAAAAGCATGTGGATGTCAGGAGCGGCAAGGGGAAGGGCAGAAGAGAGTTTTAGAATCGCCAGTATAGCATTACAAGGAAAGCTTTGAAGAGAGACAGATTCCTGCAGGAGAGCAGGGAGCAGGAGTGGGTAGAGCACCTTTCTTCATTACTTCACCCTATAGCATTCTTTCTGTTTTTATTTTAACTGAATCACTGTGAATTATTCATGAACCTGAGCACAGAGCCAAGGAGCACTGCTTAGTGTGATCCCAGAATAAAACAAAAGGTAGCTGGGATACAAGTTTCAGTTAAAAAATTCTAAGTTAGAATGAGAGGGCTTGTCATTTTTAATCACTGTGGGGAGTAAGGAATTGAATATTGCCTATTCCTGAATACATTTGTCTAATAAAAAAACACTTGAAAGTGGTACTTTTTTGTTTGTTTTAAATAAAGGACAATAAACTTTCTAATGATGTCTTTTATATAAGTTCTGGAAATATTCTTGAAGTATGAATTTGTACTAATTTGCAGGTATTGCTAAATGATTGTTCCAAGTGACATCCTGCTTCCTTGAGGCATTTCCACTTTAATATTACTTTTTTTGCTAACTAGATGTATTTGGTATTGCAGGCATATTTTAATTGCTGGAAATCTAGCCTTCCTTTTAACTTATGAAGTGGGCAGTAGCCTAGAGAATCTACATTTTGTTTTTACTGGGATTGAGATAATACAATGATCTTTTTGAATTTCCTTATATTCACCATGGTTAACAACTTAAAATATTTTTGTTCTTTTATTAAAATGGAACAGTTATCAATATTGAATAATAAGCCCCCATATACATACATATAAGTTCCTGAACTGATTATGTATATCCTTACATAAAATATTTACTATGACAGAGACTCTTAATGTTCTCCAAAACTAGTTCTACTCTTTACCCAGGAAGAGTATGTACTAGAATTACATTTTTATGTTGCCTTGAATTTGGGTAGCAAGTAATTGCTACTGAGCTGTGATCAGAAGAAGGAAAGATTACATTTGGATTAGAGCATTTAATTGTCGGTGGTGACAGCAATTCTTGCCGTGGAGAATTCTGAAGCGTCACAGAGAAGTGATGGAAATTCTAGATGGAATGACCCCATGGACCATCTGCCAGTAACCGCATACCAATCCATATGTAGGGCATTGGTTTGAATAAAGTATTATTCTTCTTGGTTCCAAATCACTAAAATTTATAGCATTGTTAGTGCTAAACTAACCAATACAAATTTTGATATTTTCCTCTTACAAATATAAACATAATGTGGACAGATCTGACTTGCTGCCAATTTTAATTTGTTTTTTTTAACCTTTTTTATTGTGGTAAATATATGTAACAGAAAAGTTACCAAAACACAGACTTAACAACACAGAAGACATGAGACCTAAGCTGCAACTCCCAAAACTTTAGAATGTGCCTGACAAGGAGATGGGTTGGGAGACCAGGATTGTAGATGGAACATGTGAACACTGGTGGAGGGAAATTGACACTGGTGGTGAGATTGGTGTTGAAATACTGTATATACAAAGAGAGTCTACAGGAATGGAAAAGAAACTCACCCAATACCCCTCCAATAAGGATATACAAGGCACTGGTTGAACTCTACAAGAAGAAAACATCCAACCCCATCAGAAAATGGGGCGCTGAAATGAACAGAAACTTTCTCAAAGAAGAAATATAAATGGCCAAAAGGCACAAGAAAAAGTGTTCTTCATCACTAATCATCAAGATCAAAACAACAATGAGATGTCATCTCACACCACAGAGACTGGCTCACATCCAAAAGAACAAAAGCAACCAGTATTGGTGTGGGTGTGGGAAGAAAGGGATTCTCCTTCACTGCTGGTGGAAATGCCGACTGGTCCAGCTTTTTGGGAAAACAATATGGACATTTCTCAAAGAAATAGAAATTGAATTGAGCTCCCATTTGACCCAGCAATACCACTTCTGGGAATATATCCTGGAGATGCAAAGAAGTACAGTAGAAAGGACATCTGATGTTGAGGTTGTCAACATCAGACTAGAATCCATAAGGTATATTGAAGACAAGATGGGCAAAACCCTCCATGACATTGAAGCTATAAGTATCTTCAAAGATGACTCGCCACTGACCAGGAAAGTGGAGAGATAAACAAATGGGACAACTTTAAACTGAGAAGCTTCCACACCTCAAAAGATACAGTGACCAAAATACAAAGATAGTCTACAGAGTGGGAAAGGATATTCACCTAATAGGAGCGATAGCACAGAGGATTGGGTGTTTGCCTTGCACGTGGCTGACCCAGGTTCAACTCCTCCACCCCTCTTGGAGAGCCCAGCAAGCTACCGAGAGTATCCGGCCTGCACAGCAGAGCCTGGCAATCTACCCGTGGTGTATTCACTATGCCAAACACAGTAACAACAAATCTTACACTGGAGATGTTACTGGTGCCCGCTCGAGCAAATCGATGTGTAATGGAATGATAGTGGCAATGACCCATGTGATAAGTGGTTGATATCAAGGAATTACAAGACACTGATTGAACTCCACAAGAAGAAAACATCCAACCCATCAGAAAATGGGGCAATGAAATGAACAGAAACTTTCTCAAAGAAGGAATCTGAATGGCCAAAAAACACATGAAAAAATGTTTCTCATCACTAGTCAGGGGGATACAGATCAAAACAACAATGAGATATCATCTCACACCACAGAGACTGGCCCACATCCAAAAGAATAAAAACAACCAGTGTTGGCGAGTATGTGGGGAGAAAGGGACCCTCCTTCACTGCTGGTGGGAATGCTGACTGGTTCAACCCTTTTGGAAAACAGTATGGATGCTTCTCAAAAAATTACATATTGAGCTCCCATTTGACCCAGCGATATCACTTCTGGGAATATACCCCCAGAGATGCAAAAAGTATAGTAAAAAATGACATCTGCACCTATATGTTCATTGCAACACTGTTTACAATAGCCAGAATTTGGAAAAAAACATGAGTGCCCAAGAACAGCTGACTGATTAAAGAAACTTTGGTACATCTACACAATGGAATACTATAAACCTGTTAGAAAAGATGAAGTCATGAAATTTGCATAGAGGTGGATCAACATGGAAAGTATCATGTTAAGTAAAATGAGTCAGAAAGACAGGGATAGACATAGAAAGATTGCACTCATTTGTGGAATATAAAGTAACAGAATGGGAGACTAACACCCAAGAATAGTAGAGATAAGTACCAGGGGTATTATTCCATAGCTTGGAAGCCAGGCTCCCATGCTGGGGGAAAAAGCAGCTCAGATAGAGAAGGGACCAAAGCAAAGGGTGCTAGAAAGGCCCACTCGGGATTGGAGATGCGGGCTGAAAATAGACTACAGACTGAACATAATGGCCTCTTAATAACTCTATAGCAAACCACAACACCCAAAAGGATAGAGAGAGCAAAAGGGAATGCCCTGCCACAGAGTGTTTTGGTCATTTATGCATTGGGTTGTTTATTTTTTGTTGTTGAATTTTTGTAAATAAGTTTATTGGATCATAGTCATATCTGTTCATTTACATATAAATTTTTTGGTGATTGCTGTCTGCTACAGCAGCAGAGTTGAATGGTTATGGGAGACATTGAGACATTTTCTTTCTTATCCTTTTACCAAATAAAACTTTTACAGAAAGACTTGCCAGGTGTTGCTACAGAACATTAGAGAATCTATTTCCACTTTCTCTAAGAAATCTGACAAGTTCTTTCATCATTTCTTTTTTTCTTACTCAGCCTTATCTTTAATAAGTGAGACTGAGTCAACTGGTCAAGATTATGAAAAAAAAAGTCAATTGGGTATTACAGACAGGGCAATATTTAAAGGTTGTTAGGAGAAAAACATGAAAGTGGGACTGCAGAATGTTTATTTGTTTGAACTAATATTTATTCATTACTTTCAGTGTGCCAGGTACATTGTTATTCATGCTTCATACTTTCCATGCATAATACCATTTAATTATCAGATTAAATCTCTGAGATAGATGTTCTTATTAGTTTCACTTAAAAAATAGGGGCACTGAGGTTATTTGCCCAAAGTTACATAGTTAAGGGCTCAGCCAGGTCAATCTAACTTTAAAGTCTAAACTTAACGATGCAATAACTGTGCTTATGAGAAACAAGTCACTCTTAGAAATTGTGAGCTCAAACTAGGTTGAGGAGCCTGTTGCTGGGAAATAGATGTATATAGGGTAAATGTTGATTTGAACTAAATTTCAGGATGAATGCCAGGTTGTGGATATTGTGGCTTTTATCCTGAGAACTTTGGGTAGCTTAGGTGATAAAAAAAAATTCTGCAGGTGTAAAGAATTGGAGGAGTTAAGAAGAGGAAAGCTGAGAGAGCATTTGGCAGGCTGTTGTAGTATCTAGTATGATGGTAAGGGCTTGAACCAGGATGCTATAAATTTTAAGGAGGATAATAAAAAATCACGATTCTGTTTTTTCAGAGTAACAACCTCTGAAGGTATTTGTGTGCTTCTTTTAGAGGAGAATTTATGTGACCTTCTCCTTTCTGTGTCCTTGGCTGAATTTTTATCAACTCTGGTGAATACTAGCACATATGCCAAAAATGGGAGGTGGGATACTTCAGTCCCTCAATTTCCTTTGCTTGTGACAGTGGTTATTTGTATCTTTCTTAAGGCTTGCTGGGACTTCGTTAATATTACAGGTACTGAGAACTTGAACTTGATATCCTCACAATTACTAATCAATGACAATCTTCATTGTGTGTGAAATATAGTACTCTATAATATTTTATTAGTTTTTCAAGATAAACAGAAAATGTGGACTCTAAGTTTATTTAGAAGAGGTTCAGAGATGGCTAAGAGCCAGAGTGCTGTTGTTACAGTGCTTGAAGGCTCTCCATTTGTGAGAGTTGGAGGCCTGCTATACCCAGTAAGTTTTCATGTGTAAAGTCAATGAATAAAGTTGACATCTAGGGTAAGTTTAAAGATGAACATAAAACAATTGCATATATTTATCATAGTTTGATTTAAAGTATAACACACCATTATCTTAGTATATCCATAAAGTCTCAGTGAACATTGAATTACTAAGAACTGAATCAGTGCTTTGGGGAAAATGCAGGGTTAGGTTCCTGTAAGCCTTTGGTTACAGTTACAGCATTTCACTAACATATCACTGAAAGCATTGTTTCAAGTGTGTTCTGTTGAAAACACCATATTTAATATATACTACATATTCATGTATTTAATTTCCTCATGCCAGCAGCACTATAGTTCATAATGAAATGAAGCTTATCTTTATTCCACTTAGCTTATGTTTTCTCTATTAGGCACATAACAGCTTTCATGTGTTCAGAAACAGTAGATAGTACTTTAGTACTGCTAAGTCGTCATTTTATTATTGTTTTTTTTAATTTTCAAAGCTTATTACTGTGCGTTTAAGATTTATTTAAAATTTTTAATTGATTTGTTCTTAGTTTACATAATCATGGTTTAGATAATTTTGAATTTTTAAGGGCTTAGCTTTATACCTCTCTATATGTGCAGTTTCCTCACTTCTGCCACCAAAAAAATCCCTCTCCTCTTTCTTTCCACTCACTTTCTCATAGTTTTTATGAACCTAGGAGTTAGCTTTATGCGAGTCACATGGCCATTGATGGGCATGTAGGTTGGTTGCATATTTCGACTGTAGTGAATGATATTACTATGAACATAGGAGGTCAAGTAGTGATTTTTAAAAAATTTCTATTTATTTTAATGTAGGAGTACTGCTATTCAGTCATTGATTAAGCTGATTGAATTGGGCATGAACTCCACATTACATGTCTTAAAATTAAGAAAAAATTAAATTGAATGTCTGTGAGGTAGACCATTACAAAGCTGTTCATAATTGGGTCTCAGTCATATAATAATCCAGCACCCATCCCTCTACTAGTGCACATGTCCCACCACCAATGTCTCCTTTTCCCCTACCACCATCCCCCATCACTCCCCCCTCCCCCAGCTTCCCTCTATGGGAGGCACTTTCCTTCTTGCTCACTCTCTTCTTTTTCTTTTTTACATTATGGTTTGCAGTATAGGTTTTAAGAGGTCATGGTGTTTGTTCAAGGCATTCAGTATTTTTATCGGGATAGTAAGGCTGGAGTAGCCTTTCAATTGGGTAGCTGATTTGGGGTGTGGATGCTGAGGTTTCCAGAAGTACAGGGAGATAGAGGCAACACATGCTAACCCCTGAGAAAGCCTGGAGATTTCAGTCACAAAACCCTCATACCCGAATTTTCAGCAGATTATATCTTGGTGAGGTCTTCCTTGAAATGGTGGACTCAGGCAGTGGGTATGGCAGCAATTTTGTATTGTGGAAGCAAGCGGCTGCTGGCAGCTCTGCTTCAGTGGGCCTCAGGCCAATCTGCCCCCCTCTGATTTACCCCTATCTCTTCAGCCATGCTCGGGTCTGAGATTAACTGCAGCTTTTGATCTCTTTCGAGATTCATTTATGGGTCTGTAAAGCAAGGCCAGTTGTAGACTGACCTGGTGGTGCTGGAGTTGGTTCATGGGGGTGAGTGCCTGTGCTTCCTTGAGTATTGGGAAGTCGGGGAAGGTAGCCCACCCAAACTCTGAGAAAGTCTGGAGATTTTAGTTACAAAACCCGCATACCCGAAATTTCAGCAGAATATATCTTGGTGAGGTCCATCCTTAGATGTTGTAGTCAGGGCGGGGGTATGGCGGCAAGTTTGGATTGTGGGAGCAAGCGACTGCTGAGGTCTCTGCTTGGGTGGGCCCAGGCCAATCTGCCCCCCTCCAATTTACCCCTGTCTGTTCAACCATGCACAAGTCTGAGATTAACTGCAGCTTTTGATCTCTTTTGAGATTTATTTATGGGTCTCTGAAATAAGACCAATAAATATGCTTGTATAGCTGAGCCGGAGGTGGTTTGTGGGCGTGACTTCCACATACCTAACTTTTGGCCATTTTTCTTGGTAAACTTGGTCCCAAGTTGTTGGGGTCCGGTCAAAGGTACAGTGGCAATTTTTGGGTATCAGGAAAACCATCAGGTTGTTGATGCACTCGCCCTGCAGGTATAGGTTCAGCTGCTGGCCACACCATAATCCCGTCTATTTGTTTTTTACGCTTTGTTTATTCCCAGGCCATAAGTGTGCCTCTTCAGTTTCTTCTGCAGTATCTTCTTCTATGCAACCTCCTCTTCAGGTTTAGGAACAATCTGCTCTTCTTCAGTTAGGATCATCTTAATGTGGCAGATGGAACTCATGATGGTGTTAATCTAGCCGATGAACCCTCTAAATTCTGCAGTGCATCTTGGGTATTTTGTTCACCTGGGTATCTCAATAACCAGAGAATATACATCCGAACTCTTAAAATTGCAAAGATTTACTCTTTGCAATTTTACTCCCAGTGTAATGTTACACTCCCATTGTAACACTGGGAGGACACACATTGCTTCGGCAGTGTGTCATCCTTATATTCAGTGTCCGTTATGGCAGATCTGCCATTCAATCTTAAATTCTGTGTAATACTACCAGAAAATAAATGAGAGCAAGCATCTCAGTAAAATTGTCCTAAGAATGCTTAAAATAAGTTTTAGGACTTTAGAGAAAACTTACTTGAAAAATTCAGTTCGGTGAAACCCTTCATTTCTTGATGCTGCCAACTAAACAAGACAGCTGATTCCAGATGAATTTTTTTTGGCTTACAGCCTTCCTGGTTTATGCATATTTCTATTTAATATAGAAAGAATGATAGAAAAGGTTTTCAAATGAGAGACCCTGCATGGGAGGCTCTTCTGCTGTTCAGTTCTCCAGGTCTGTCTCTGTTCTCCCATGATGAGACTGCTAGAACCACCATCTGAGGAAATATGATACTTTTCAGCTTTCTTTGCTGCTAGAGGCTGGCATGTGGTTGCTTATAGTTAGAGAAGTGCAAAGGAAGGTTAATTGGGAAGATTCTGGGAAAAGACAAATAAAAAAGAGGGTACAAAAACACAGGAATCTTAAAAGAGATCTCTCATTGTCCTTATATTTTCATCCTTTGCCTTTACATTGGATTGGGATTAAATCTGCATTGGCCCTCTTGTCTTCTTAAAGGAATATGTCCTTTATTCACTCCAGGTGGCAGGGAAATCAGTGAAGCCTTCTGAGTTGATAAAAATTTGTTTGGATTAATTCTTCCTTCAGTGATCTCTGGGTGTGTTAGAATGAAAGAAAGCCCTGGAAGAGTTGTCAGATACTTAGAGAAGTCATAGAATATTTATTTATTTCAGAGATAGTGCACAAATTGATTGGTGTTGTGAACTTCCTTTTGTAATAATAAAAATTTTATTATTTCACAATTTGTCTAGCACATTTCACTTTTTAGAATGTCTCCTTATGCCTTGTTAATTTTTAACCCTTAGAATATACTTGTGTTAAGGCTGAGAGAAAAACCACAGAGAGGATCACTGATTTGTTCTAATAAGAGGAGCTTGTTTTATGTTAGCTTTGTAGTTTAAGGACTTTACATATTAACAACCGTCCTATGAGATAGAATTTATTTTTATCATCATTTTTCTTCCAATAAGGAAACTAAGGCACCAGAAATGTAAATTACCTTGTTCCAGATCATCCGGTTAGGAAATAATTGAAGATATGCACGACTTTAGTTGGAGTTATGAAGGCAGCCTGCCTAGCTAGCTCTGTCCACTACAAGACCACACTGCTAACCATTAGGTTTCACTGTAATTAACTAGTAACACTGAATGAATGGTAACATAATTGCACAATTTCAACTCTAATGCATTTTTCCTCAGACTGAGGCCTTTTTGTTTTGGTACTATGTGTCTTATAATTTAGTATCAGATGAAATCCATATCATTTGCAGATATACTCTTGTTCTAGGAAACTTAACCAATTTGTTTGAAATTATGTCCCATATATTCAGGTAGGTTTCCTATCATATCAACTAGAAAGGCCTTCACCCAAGAACATTGGAAGCCACCCATAAACCTTGAAAAATCCATCGATATGACTCTTGAACATTAGCAAACCACAGGACAAACTTTCCAGGTGTCAAGTCACATCTCATTCTTGACCTTGGTGTTGACTTTAGACTGTACATGGACACCTGTCCTTTTTTCTCTTGACCTAAGACCTAAATTAAAATCAGGCAGATGTCTTTCTGGCTTGCTTTCTCCAGGCCTTAAGCGGAATTTGGTTTTCAAAATCTGTCCCCTTGAGGGTAAGACTAGAGATCTGGAACCATCACTTATTTTTTGTTCCCAATGTGTAAGTGCTAACTGTATCTTCGTGATTTATAGACGACAGCACAGAGCAGGAGGTATTAGTGTGGGCCTACGGTCACCCTGCCTAGGCCCACACTATTCTGCTCTACAATATTCTCTCTATCTCTCAAGAGGACTTTATGAAAGTGAAGAGGCATATAGCATGGCTCGAACCCATTTTTTTTTAAACCAGACATCAAAGGCTGGATATCATTATCTCTTATGTCTTCTCACATAAATCACAGAAGCAGTTCTGATTTTCTGGAAGGTTAGTAAAGGGAGAGCGGCTAGAAAATGTTTACACCTATACAAAAGAAACCATACCACCTTCTACTTGCAGACACAATACTTTAGTGCTTATATTTACATTTTACTATAGCTCGCACTGTGCTGAGATCCCTGTGATTTGTATGCATGTAGAGGTTTGAGATGTTGTGCTGTCAGAAACTGTCATAATCTACTTTATAGAGAAAAAGGAGGCTTAGAGATTTAAGGAAGCCAGCTGCACATTGAACAAGTGCAGTCACATGAGGCTGCTGGCTTCCAAAGCCATTTACATCATGATTGGTTACTTGCTTTTCATACCAGCACCTCAGTCTATGTGCCTGTCTGTGGAATAATGTTACTTCAGGGCTTTAGTGTCATTGCATGAAATTTGAGTCAAGCAAAGCAGCAGCCTCATTATCTTGCCACAGATAAAGGCCATCTGAGTTTATTTTCTATAAACTAGTTTTATAATTCTTACCTGGAAGCATTATATGACTTCCTTCCTCCTTAGTACCAGTAAAGTGCTTTGCTTGGATTCCATAAACATTAATTGTACTTAATACTGATGGAAACTTGATACTGAGAAATAGATTCTGAAAAGTCTATAAATTATCAAGCAAAGTGCTATTTCTTTCTTTATCTTTTTTTGTTTTTTTGGGCTGCATTTTATGGTCTTCAGGGATTTTTTTGGGTTATGTACTCTA
This sequence comes from Sorex araneus, assembly GCF_027595985.1. Taxonomy (NCBI): domain Eukaryota; kingdom Metazoa; phylum Chordata; class Mammalia; order Eulipotyphla; family Soricidae; genus Sorex; species Sorex araneus. Next base: position 244,489,875 of record NC_073302.1, read on the forward strand.
GGATCACTCCTGGCAAGGCTTGGGGTACCATATGGGATGCCAGGAATCAAATTCATGTTGTTCATATGCAAAGCAAGTACCTTACACCCTATCCTAGCTCTCTGCCAGCCCCCATCATGTGATTTCTGAGAAGTTGGAGGGACAAGAACATTTCTTTTATTGCTTACACATGCATGCACATGCACTCATGTGCACCTATGTGTGTGTGCACACAGACAGAACACAGACACACAGACACACATACCATATTTCTTAGCAAGAAACCTGAAAATGAAGTAAGTACTAACAGAAACATTTGGTCTACCCAGTGGCTTCAGCCTTCTAAAATTGTCTAATAGAAAGCAAGCCAGACCCTAGCTAATGTTGTTTTCTGTGTTTTCTACTTTCAGCTCCCTGCTATGCATGTGATTCCCAGAAGTGTTTCAACCTGAGGGAATGAATGCCACTTTTTAATTTAGGCAAGATATAGTGGGTCAGCAGTATGTAATATATTTAGCTTTAATTTCCTGTCTCCCAATGTCATACTTCTTTCTTTCTCACCAGAGAGAATATCTTCAGTATTTCTGGGGTAGTTCGTGCCAGGAAGTCACACACGGTCTTAGCATGCAAGGATCTAACTGGAAACTCACCCAAGTCACAGAAGTAGGTTCCATTTCTGACAGGGCTGCCAGTTCATCATTCTGCTGTTTGTGTCTTTTGTACTTTCCTCTGGAGGCACCAGAAAGAGCCTTTTCTTCTTTCTCTAGGCAAATACCTTGACACTCTGCAGCTTCCAAGTCTAGGGCTTCCATTTTCATTTTCGCTTACATCAGGATAATGTAGGACAGTGGCCAAAGCATGGTCTCTAAAGACAGGCTGCCTGTGTTCAAATATTGACTCTGCAGATTGCTTAAATTTTTGGTGCCTCATTTTCTTCGTTAAATGGGAAGATGAAACAACGTATCCATTAAGATTATGAGAATTGAGACACAGAACAGTAAATGTAGTGAATATTAAATATAGTAGTGAATCTTCTTTGATGTGTTCCTTTTGTGCTCTGTTTTGTTTTTCTTTTTGGGTTATACCCAGCAGTGCCAGGACTTGTTCCTGGCTCTGTGCTCAGGGATTACTCCTGGTGGGAATTGAGAGATCCTTTGTGGTGTTGGGGCTCAAACTCAGGTTGGTCACGTGCTTGACCAGTGCCTTATCTATTGTACATCTTTCTGACCCCTCTTGTTCATTACTTAGGCTCAGAATCCCTGTTCAAAAACATGGAAATGAGTTTTTATTTAGTTACAAAATTATAGTAATATAAACGTATGCTCTATAGTGTTATATAAAATAGCATGCAATATATAATATATGCTGTAGTATCATACAAGCTATACTATACAATACTTTTATTTTTATTAATTTACTATGGTAGAAAATCCTTTTAAAAAATTGAATTAAAAATTGAATCGCAGTAAGATACACAAACAACTTTTTCACAAAGTTGTTTAATGTTGGGTTTTAGTCATACAATGTTTCAGCACCCATCCCTTCACTAGTGCACATTTTCCACCACTAATGTCCCTAGTGTCCCTCTCATCCCCCTCCCTGCCTGCCTGTATGGCAGACACTTTCCCTCCACCTCTCACACTTTTTCTCTTTGTCTCTCTGTCACTTTTTGTTTCTCTGTCTCTGTCTCTCTCTCCTCTCTGTTTGGGCCTCATGATTTACAATACAGATAGTGAAAGGTTATCAGATATATCCTTTTACCTAATTTCAACACTAAGCTCCTATCTAAAATGATAATTTCCAACTATTATGGTCATATTGATCCCTTCTTTACTTTCTCTTTCCCTCCTTTGGAATGCAAGTTGAGGTTTTGCCAGTTTTACTGATTACTATGGTCCCAGATTCTGGGATTGGGCCTTATGCACATATTTTTTTTCATAAGTACATGTTAACTTAGTAACTATAGTACTAAGTACTTAGTATTTAGTAACTTAGAAACACCATAAAGGAGACCCAATCTTTACATAAACTTAGCACTTAGTAACTTAGAAACACCATATCTTTACATAAAAAACCCAATCTTTACATAAACCCATGTTTATGTGATGATAGCTGGAAAACCAGATTTTACTTCTGCTGTTTTTTTTTTAGGGAGCATGGAAATCCTTCTGATGTCAAGGGAAACAAATCTAAGGCTATTTCAGTCTAAATTATTTCACTGTCACTGTCATCACTGTCATCCAGTTGCTCATCGATTTGCTCGAGTGGGTGCCGGTAATGTCTTCATTTATTAATCTCAGATTTTAGCAGCCTCTCTTTATTCATACTTCCCAATGGTGCCGCATTGGAGGCTTTTTCAGGGTCAGGGGAATGAGACCCATCATTGTTACTATTTTTGGCATATCGAATATGCCATGGGGAGTTTGCGAGGCTCTGCCGTGCAGGCAGGATACTCTCGGTAGCTTGTTGGGTTCTCCGAGAGGGAGAACTAGACAATAAGAAACAATAAGAATAAGACAATACAATAAGAAACAATAAGAATAAGACAAGACAAAACAATAAGACAATAAGAAACAAAGCTTCTGGGAGCTTTGTTTTATAGTCTCTTGGCTGTTGATGGGACTACACGGCGCCAGGCGCAGTTTGTGGGTGTGACTGCCTAGTTACTGGAAAATGGGAGATCTGGGTGGAGGAGGCCCAGTCCCAATCCAAGCAGGCTTGGAGATATCAGCCTAAATTATTTAGGTTTAAGAAAAAAATAATCCAACCCTATCAAAAAATGGGAAAAAATGCCTGACATAGAAGCGGCAGGCAAGGTGCAGAAGGGAAACTTGGGACATTGGTGGTGAGAAATGTACACTGGTGAAAAGATGGGTATTGGAATATTATATAATTGAAATTGAATCATGAACAACTTTGTAAGTGTGTATTTCACTGTGATTCAATTAAAAAGTGAAAATAATATTTAAAAATATTATTTTTTAAATATGGATGGAGTGATAGCACAGAGGTTAGGGCGTTTCCCTTGCACATGGCTGACCCAGGTCCTCTATCCCTCTTGGAGAGCTCAGCAAGCTACCAAGAGTATCCTGCCCACATGGCAGAGCCTGGCAAGCTATCAGTGGTGTATTCGATATGCCCAAAACAGTAACAACGAGTCTCACAATGGAGACATTACTGGTGCCCGCTCAAGCAAATCAATGAGCAATGGGATGGCAGTGATACAGTGATTTAAAAAAGAGTGAGACACTGCACATAATCCTGCAGAGCCATTTCCACTGGTAGGGGCTGCAAAGGGATATGGAAAGGCCCAGGTGAGGTTGGGTGGTGAGGTTGTAAGGATGGAAATATGTAAAAAATTACAAGGGCATGCGCGTGAGAGGAGGAGATGATATGTGTGTTGTGTTGTTCGAGGGCTCTCAGGGCAGTTCTCTCTCGCACACGCTGTTCTCGTTCGGTGCTCTCCAGCTGCTGTTCAGGATGGCTTCTCCTTGTGCTCTGCTTCTGTGTGTGCCGCTGTGCTCTCTTCTGTCTGTCTCTCTGTCTCTGTCTCTGTAGTCTCTCCTGTGGTCTCTTCCGACTTCTTTCTGTCTCTGCTTCTGTGTCTTCTCTTCACTTCTGTGTTTTCTCCTTGCTTCTATCTTGCCTCTGTCCTCTCCTTGCTGTGTCTTCTGTTTCTGTGTCTTGCTGTCTTCTTTGCTTCTGTGTCTTCCCCCATAATCTTAGTTTATAGCAATCACATAGGGCAATAACACAAAGGTGGGTTGAACATTAACAAATCAACAAAGAGGGATAGGACCAATTCTCCAGGACATTAACAAAATTTCATCTAAGGAGATTATTCCAGAGATCCAGTCAAGGGTGGGGTCCAAACAAGTGTGACAGGGTGTGTCCCTTTCTTCCTTCCTCAGCTAGTAATCCACTTAAATAGTTGTAGTAAATCTCCTTCAAATATTTCTAGCAATGTCATTCTGTATGAGCACAGTTAGAGATGTATCAGACTTAAAGTTTGGTTCTTCCTGAAGACATTCACTATATATTCCACACCACAGTCCTCAGGCCAGGTTGGTCTTCCTAACCCCAGCAGGGTCCTAGTCTCATCGTTACTTTTTCTTTTTCGTTTTTTGGGTCACACCTGGAGATGCACAGGGGTTACTCCTGGCTCTTCACTCAGGAATTAACCCCTGGCAGTGCTCAAGGGACCATATGGGATGCTGGGAATCAAACCCGGGTCAGCTGCATGCAAGGCAAATGCCCTACCTACTGTGCTATTTCTCTAGCCCCCTCATCGTTACTTTTGGATCATGACAGCATTTGTCTATGATCATGCTCTCAACTTATAGTTGAGTGTTGTGGTGCTTTGGCCTGGCCCATTTCGATGCCAGGGTAGCTCACAGCTTGCCCTGGGTCCATTCTGTCCCTCGTCGTGACCCTGCTTTTGGGGTGCTAGGAAAGCAGATGCCCAGGAGTAAATATTATTGGAGTCAATCAACTCCCAAGTTACAAGCACAATATTGTCTTCCTGTGTCCATACAGAAAGGACATTGCTTTAAGGTAGCCAGAACAAACACAGACTCAAAGTCAAAGGATTGAAAACAATCCTGCAAGCAAACAACTCCCTCAAGAAAGCCGGGGTGGCTTTACTAGTATCGGACAACATAGACTTCAGGTTGAAAAAGATTAGAAGGGATAGTGAAGGCCACTTTTTATTAATCAAGGGATGTGTACATCAGGAAGAAATCACACTCCTAAATGTCTACGCACCCAATGAGGGACCAGCTAAATACCTACAACAGCTGCTAAGAGACCTCGAGAAGGACATCTCGAGCAACACAATAGTAGTTGGAGACTTCAACACCGCACTGTCTCCTCTGGACAGATCTAGAAGATTAAAACTCACCAATGAAATACTGGCTTTGAAGGAAGAAATAGAAGAGAGAGGGCTAATAGATCTATACAGGGCTTTATATCCCCCAAAAAAGGAATACACATTCTTTTCCAGTGCACATGGAACATTTTCCAGAATAGACCATGCGCTGGGCCACACAACATACCTCAACAGAATCAACAAGATAGACATTGTACCAGCTATCTTTTCAGACCATGATGCACTGAAAATAAAACTTAACTGTGGACAGATGCAGAAAACCAAATCAAACACCTGGAAATTAAATAGCTCGATATTGAACAATGAGTGGGTCAGGAAGGAAATCAAGGAAGAAATCAAAAGGTACCTAGAAACAAATGAGAATGAAGACACGAGCTACCAGAACCTGTGGGACGCAGCTAAAGCCGTTTTAAGGGGAAAATTTATAGCTCTGCAAGCATATCTCAGGAAGGAAGAAAGGGCCCACATAAATAACTTGACTTCACAGCTCAAGACCTTAGAAAAGGACTAACAAAAGGAGCCAAAACCAGGCAGAAGGAAAGAGATAATAAAACTTAGAGCAGAAATTAATGACATGGAAACCCAAAAGACAATCCAGAAGATCAATGAAACCAAGAGCTGGTTCTTTGAGAAAATAAACAAGATTGATAAACCACTAGCAAGACTCACAAAGAGAGAGAGAGAGAGAACCCTTATAAGCCGAATCAGAAATGAAAAGGGGGACATCACAACAGAAACCAATGAAATTCAAAAGATCATCAGAGACTACTTTGAAAATCTCTATGCCACGAAACAAGAGAATCTAGAAGAAATGGATAAATTCCTCGACTCCTATAATCTCCCAAGGCTGAACCAAGAAGACCTGGAGTACCTGAATAGTCCAATTAACATCAAGGAAATTGAAATGGTAATCAAAAGTCTCCCCAAAAACAAAAGCCCAGGTCCAGACGGATTCACTAGTGAGTTCTTCCAAACATTTAAAGAGGACCTTTTGCCAGTCCTTCTCAAGCTCTTCCAGGAAATTGAAGAAACAGAAACCCTCCCTAACAGTTTCTATGAGGCTCATATCTCCCTAATACCAAAAGCAAACAAAGACACCACAAAAAAAGAAAACTACAGGCCAATATCCCTGATGAACACAGATGCAAAAATTCTCAACAAAATATTAGCAAATAGAATTCAACAACTCATCAAAAAGATCATACACCACGACCAAGTGGGATTCATCCCGGGGATGCAAGGATGGTTTAACATCCGGAAATCAATCAACATAATCCACCATATCAACAAAAGAAAAGATAAAAATCATATAATCATATCAATAGATGCAGAGAAAGCATTTGACAAGATCCAGCATCCGTTTATGATGAAAACACTAGCCAAAATAGGTATAGAAGGGACCTTCCTCAATATAGTCAAGGCCATTTATCACAAGCCTATGGCAAGCATTGTCCTCAATGGGGAAAAACTAAGAGCCTTCCCTCTGAGAACAGGGACGAGACAAGGATGCCCACTCTCTCCACTTCTGTTCAATATAGTACTGGAAGTACTTGCAATAGCGATTAGGCAAGAAAAAGACATTAAGGGCATTCAGGTAGGAAAGGAAGAAATCAAGCTCTCACTATTCGCAGATGATATGATACTATACTTAGAGAACCCTAAAACCTCTACCAAGAAACTCCTAGAAACAATAGACTCGTACAGTAAAGTTGCAGGCTATAGAATCAGTACCCAAAAGTCCATGGCTTTCCTATATGCAAATAATGAGAGAGAAGAAAGTGACCTGAGAAAAGCAATCCCATTCACAATTGCGCCTCAAAAAATAAAATACCTCAGAATCAGCTCAACAAAGGAGGTAAAGGACTTGTATAATGAAAACTATAAAACACTACTTCAGGAAATAAAAGAGGACACGAGGAAATGGAAAGACATCCCCTGCTCATGGATTGGAAGAATTAATATTGTCAAAATGGCAATTCTCCCCAAAGCATTGTACAAATTCAATGCGATCCCTATAGGGATACCCTTGACATTCTTCAAAGAAATGGAGCAAGCGCTCCTGAAATTCATATGGAACAATAAGCCCCCACAAATAGCTAAAGCAATCCTTGGGAAAAAGAAAATGGGAGGAATCAACCTCCCCAACTTCCAACTCTACTACAAAGCGGTAGTCATTAAAACAGCATGGTACTGGAACAAAGGCAGAGCGGCAGACCAATGGAACAGGGTTGAATACTCTGACATACACCCCCAAATATATGATCATCTAATCTTTGATAAGGGAGCAAGAAATGTGAAGTGGAACAAGGAAAGCATGTTTAACAAATTGTGCTGGCAAAACTGGACGGCTACATGCAAAAAAATGGGCTTAGACCTCCATCTATCACCATGTACAAAAATCAGATCAAACTGGATTAAAGACCTCAACATCAGACCAGAATCCCTAAGGTACATTGAAGATAAGGTCGGCAAAACCCTCCACGACATTGAAGCCAAAGGTATCTTCAAAGCTGACACTCCACTGGCTAAGCTAGTGAAAACAAAGATAAATAAATGGGACTATCTCAAACTAAGAAGCTTCTGCAACTCAAAAGAAACAGTGACCAAAATACAAAGACAGTCTACAGAATAGGAAAGGATATTTATGCAGTACCCATCCGATAAAGGGTTGATAACAAGGATATACAATGCACTGGTTGAACTCCACAAGAAGATAACTGCCAACCCGATCAAAAAATGGGCTGATGAAATGAACAGAAACTTTTCCAAAGAAGAAATCCGAATGGCTAAGAGGCACATGAGAAAATGTTCAACATCACTAATCATCAGGGAGATGCAGATCAAAACAACAATGAGATATCATCTCACACCACAGAGACTGGCCCACATCCCCAAAAACAAAAGCAACCGGTGTTGGCGTGGATGTGGGGAGAAAGGGACTCTCCTTCACTGCTGGTGGGAATGCCGACTTGTTCAGCCCTTTTGGAAAACAATATGGACGATTCTCAAAAAGTTAGAAATTGAGCTCCCATTTGACCCAGCAATACCACTCCTGGGAATATATCCCAGAGAGGCAAAAAGGTATAGTAGAGATGACATCTGCATTTCCATGTTCATTGCCGCTCTGTTCACAATAGCCACAATATGGAAAAAACCAGAGTGCCCGAAAACAGATGATTGGCTAAAGAAACTCTGGTATATTTACACAATGGAATACTATGTAGCTGTCAGGAAACATGAAGTCATGAAATTTGCATACAAGTGGATCAACATGGAAAGTATCATGTTGAGTGAAATGAGTCAGAAAGAAAGAGACAGACATAGAAAGATTGCACTCATATGTGGAATATAATGTAACTGAGAAGTACAAGTTGGCAACAATGCAACTTCTGGCAGATATCTTTCTGGACTTAGTTACTAAAATACTAAATTACAGAAACCCAAAACTGAGAGGCCGCTAAGTGTGGTCACTCGACCTCATACTTCTTCATCCTCAGCAATGGAAAACAAATTATCTAATGCTTCCTTTTCAGCAGGTCTGACTTTAGGGGAGAGACTCTACAAACAATAATAGTGAGTTTTGTTGAAATATTGTATGCAATCAAAGTGAAAGTAAAGTGAAATTTATTAGTTACACAGGCGGGGGGGGGCTTAGGGTGGGAGGGCTAGGGGCGTGGGGGGGGTTGGGGTGTGAGGGGGCGGGGTGGAGCTATACTGGGATTCTTGGTGGTGGAATATGAGCACTGGTGAAGGGATGGGTATTCGAGCATTGTATAACAGATTTAAACCTGAAAACTTTGTAACTTTGTAACTTTCCACAATAAAAAATTAAAAAAAATTCAAAACTGGGTTGAAGGCACATGAATGTTAACTGTATGATTCTTCATAATTTTCCACTGTTTGAAATATTTTATAATAAAATATGTTTTTCTAGTAGATAAAATTCAGGAAGTTATACTCTTCCCTGTAGGTAGTGATGGTTTAGCAACAGGTGAATGGAATTAATTCACAGATGGAATTTTACAACAAAGGAAATGTTTGTGAAGCAGGATGCTCAGGGCAGGCCAGCTAGGTTAGGACTTGGGAGGCATCAGTGATTGATCCTCATGTGTAGGACTGATTTCCTGGGATATTTTCTCTCTAGACACTGGGCATGGTTATTGGAAAACTAACTCCTTCATTTAAATTTTTGTCATTATACTTCAGTGAAGAAATATATGTATGGGTTTGAGTATCGGGTATGGAAGAGAAAGTGGATCTAGGATGGTAAACTTTATCCTATTGGATCGAAACAATTAGAATTTCTATGAATTGTCTGTGAGCAGATGCTTAAGGGGAGGATGCAATAAGGAATGAGAGTTATATTTCTATTGCTCAAGACTGCTCCTTAGTGAAAATTTATATATGCATAAAGTATTATGCTTGTCCCATATGTTAATAGAACCTGAGATACAATTAAAAAAGGGAAGTGGATAAGTGGATAAGGATTTGTGCATGTATGATAGAATGTCAAATGAAATGCCAGTTTTGTTGCATTTGGTTGAAGCCGAATCTTAGAATAAAGGATAAGGAACTCTAAATTCTAATGACAAGTTAAAATATGTCCCAGTAAGTATTAGAGAACAAATCTGATCACACTAGTAACCAACCCCTTACTAATTTTTATCTTGTTAAAAAAAGAAAAGAAAAAAAGGAAAAGATTCTTTGGGAATAAATCTGTACAGATAAGAGAATGAGCTTGTACTCATACTCTGGCTTTTTTCCAGAGTGTTCTCAGCATCTTGTATCCCTTATTTAACAAACAAAAGTCCTCAAGAGGAAGCAATAAAGGTTAGCAGCGTTTCCAGAAGGGGGTTTTGGTCCCTTAGTCCTGGCAAGGTCCTGGTGGGAATGTTACCATTGAGATGAGAGTCCTATTATCAGGTGTGAACATTAAGAATAATCCTGTTCCCTGAAGCTGGAGAGTAGAAAGTTGGGTGCTGAGGAACCAAATCCAGAAAGACACGTATTAATAGGAAGAAATTGCAAAACAAATGTGACGCTGATTTTCTTCATATCTTCTGGACTTTTGTATATCAGAGAGTTAGTGTTGAAGTGAAAGGCAATGGGAAGAACTACTGAAGATGTTGACCAGGGATGGACAGGAAGTGTTGATGTCCCCTGCTATTCATGGGAGAGAAACAAAGTGGCTGCCTGATTGTGTGCCTTGTACTCGTTATATGCAATTCATATGATATGCTGCAACATCTTTGCATAATGCCTTTTAAACGGCATATTCTTGATAAATGCTAAGAGGTTGTTATTATCACCATCGTTTTTATTTCTTCCCTGCATAAGGCAGTGAATCAGGTTCAGATCACCTCATTGTGGACTCAGAGGACACAGGTAACAAAGAGAAGCAATACCTGACAGCTCATGTAAAAATCCAAGAAAATCTCAACAATCAGCACACTTTAAAGTTCATCCTCGAATTGTCTGGGAAGTGGCAAAGAAATTGAAAAACTAAAATCTCTTAAATTTAACTGGAACAAATGTGTCCTTTCTTCTCATGGGCTGGGGAGTATTTTGATTCCCATCTTGGTTCCAGATACTGCCTGTATGGTGTCTCTGTGAAGGTATCTTGGTGAAGCATTCAGGACAATTTAGTAAATGTCATTGGGGTACATTTTGGTTATAGTTCTTGGTATCACTTGCCAGCCAGTGGAATCACAGGGCACAAATCTATTTTTATTCTTCTTTCTTTGGTGTGGAATTACAATAGATATTCCCTTTCACAAACCTAAGTCATGTATTTCAACATGGCTGTTTCTTAGAAGGAGGAGAAGAGTTGTATATATATATATATATATATATATATAAAATTCAATTAATGAAGAATAGAAGCATTAACTATGCTAGTAAATGCGTGAAAGAACGTATGGTGGAATTTATAATCCACAAATGTCCAAAAATGTCTCTTCAGTCAAAATTTTTAATCCTTAGTAATCAACTTTTCTGAGACCTAAGTTTTTAATAGTTTGATTTTTATTTATTTTTCTGGCTAAACTTTTACTTAGAAGTGGTAACTAGTGCTGAAATGGAAAAAAAGCAGATAAATAGAGGGGGGGAATAAAATTTATAAACTGGATTGTCAAACTTTTAATATTTTGGAGTTAACTATAAATACTGTTTGTAATTATGTGTCAGCATCTGGGTGATTCATACTGACAATCTGTGAAGTGTGACAGAAGACATATCCCCTGCACCTGTTTTGCTTCCTCTTTGGATTTAGCTCTGCTAATAAGAAATCCTAGACATGCACGAAAATTACCACTGACACAGAATCATAGGAGTCACAGTGCATTGGGTAGGTATAAATTTTGGTCAATTGGCACTACAAAGCATTTCCTGGAATAATTCACTATTGAAATTCATTGTGATTGATTCTGGGAATCTTGGGGTCACTGGTTGTATTATTATTAGGGAAAAGAAACCCACACAGAAATCAATATGATCAAGCAGAACATCTGCAGAGCAACTTGACATATCTATCTGTTCCTGGAAAATAGCTTATTTACAAATCACAAAATACTCTGCTCTTTTGAGTGGTGACCTTACCTTATTTAAACTGACCCATGACAGTAATTTGACAAAAATTTCTTCAAATACATGATGGAAGTTGACTCAGTAATGTGAATCACAGACATTTAAAGAAATCAATACCCTATAAATCCAAACATTTTGTTTTCTGTCATAGTCTAGGTCCATGCCACAGCATCCACGTAGTTATCTGCTCTTACTGAGAACCTCTAGACACTCTCCCTCTTCATGTCAGTGTCATATATTTGTTATACTTCTTGTGTTCATATCATTCATCTTTTATTCCTTTCTCCTCATTGTTTTCCTTTATTTTTATTCATTTAGTTCATTGGACATCTCCTATCATATATCACCCAGTACAATTCACTTGATTTAGTCCCTCATCCAGATCATTAGGCAGCATGCCAATAGCAGGCTAGTTCAGTGGGAATAGGAAAAGCATCAGGATGGAAGTGGCAGGTACCTTGTCTCTTGTAACAAAGTCTAGGCATGTGGAAAAACCTCAAAGAAATTCTGACTGATGTCATTACCGAAGGTACTGGCCCGAATCACAAAAGGACAAAGATACCATAATTTTGACTGACATATTTGTCTGGCCTTGCATGATAAAATCTATCATTTGTTTATAATTCTCAAAATAACTGGCACAAATTGGTGTACCTGTGAGACTTCTTAATTAACTGGGTAAAACTGAGGCACAATGTTAAGTTCTCAGTCTTAAATGGTGCTAGGTTGTTAGTGGAAGATGGAACAAGTGGAAACAATATTAGTTTCGGATCAAGGTGGAAGGTTTCTGTGGAATGGCAGCAGAGTAACAAAGTTAATTGTATACTTCTATTTCACATGTAACTCTTTCCTCCTATATATTCATAGTTTTGGTGGGAGAGTATTTGAAGTTTCTAAATTTCATGCCATGGCCAAGCTCCTGTTGCCCCATAGCCAAGACTCTAGAGTTAATATTCATACTTTACTCATTTTCTTATATCTCTCACTGTACAATGAACATACTCAACATGTCTCAGAAGGCATTTAATGGAATATTTGAAAGGCTTTCAGACAATGAGATATAAGATATAAGAATCTATAATTCTTATCATTTATTTCCTACTTCTCTCTACTAAGTTCCTTACTTGAGTAAGTCTTGGCTATGGGACAACAGTGTTAGATACTAACATTGAGCCTTTCCTTACCTTCCTCCCACCTACTCCAAAGAAAATTATATTGTACTCATAACTTGGGCAAAATATCCCTGTAGATTGCCTGAAGTGGCATCTTCACAACCCTTTTCCCTTAGCACTATTGAGATGTGATTTGTATACAAAATTGAGGTATATATTTGAAGTTAAGTAGTAACTATTTTATAAATATTATATACCTTTCACTATATGCATATAGTGAAACTTTCATAATTAAGGTTAGTTAGCAATCCTTATACTATATTATTAGTAGGTAGGGCTGGAGCGATAGCACAGCAGGTAGGGCGTTTGCCTTGCATGCAGCCTACCCGGGTTCAATTCCTCCATCCCTCAAGGAGAGCCTGGCAAGCTACCGAGAGTATCTTGCCCACATAGCAGAGCCTGGAAGGTACCTGTGGCGTATTTATATGCCAAAAACAGTAGCAACAAGTCTCACAATGGAGATGTTACTGGTGCCTGCTCGAGGAAATTGATGAGCAATGGGATGACAGTGATACAGTGATAAAGCGATCCTATATTATCATTTCAATGGTTTTTATGAAACTTTGTGCAATGAACTCTTTTTCTGAACAGCATTTGTTTGCCTGAAAATTGTAGATAAAAGATTTCATCTTAGCATTGTTTTGCGGGAGAGGATAAAGAGAAAAATATGACAGAACTGCAAATGACATAACTGCAAAAGCTGAATCTTTATTCATTTACTTGTCTTTAGTCTCTTGGATCATTTTAGATTGTGCTTCAGTGATTAGTTTGACTATGCATTTCTTCAAACTACTATCATAAATAAAAATTTATTCTTTGTATATACTAGTTTAAAAATAAAGAATCTAGATGGACTGACTTATAGCCATAATATTAAAGTTAATATTGCCAGAATTTAAAACTATTTGTAATATACAAATAGTGTATATATGACTGACTTATAGCCATGATATTAAAGTTCATATTGCCAGAATTTAAAACTATTTGTAATATACAAATAGTGTATATACAGATTTTTCTGTCTCTTCTTTTTTTCTCTGTAGCATTAGCAGGATTCTAGCATTAAATGTATCTTAGTATATTCTAGTATTTTAAAACTATCACATTTTTACAGTTCTGTATTCTCAGAGCATTAAATCTGGTAAGTACAGTGTATGCATAAACAAAGGCTAAATTGCTGTGGTTTTACTAAGCCAATATTCCATTTCTTAACCAACACCAGCTCCATCCCTGCTCATATTTATTTGCACTTTTTTTTCTAACTTCATTTAAGCATCTTAATTTACAAAGTTGTTCATAATACAGTTATTTTGGGCCCCAGGGTTCTAACACCAATCCCACCAACAGAATGACCTTTTCTCTATCAGTCTCCAGTTTCCACCCACTCCCAAGCCTTAGCTATTCCCTTAGCCAGCACAAAATAATTTATTTTATATTGCTTGTTATAAGAAGATGGTAAATGGAGTTACCAAAATATAGTTCAATAGAAAAAATTTGTGAAAATTGTCATACTTTACAATAGTGCTACTAAAGTCTTTGAGGATTTACTGAGCTGTTACTGAGCCTTCTGTGTTACTGTTTTTATTTACTGAGCTTAGTATGTTTCAATGCTACCTTCCCATCTAATTTTCAGTGCTTCTACTGGACTGTCAATAATTTGGAGGTGTCAGGTGATCACATACACAGAACTGGGACAGTTCTTTGACTTGATATTTCTTGAGGTTAGTGGAGCAGCTATAAAACTGGGTTGTTTATATGCCAATGGTTGTGGGGTGTGGGCCTGGCTAGTGGGGCTTCCAGCAGTAAGGGGCTTTGTGGTGGGGGGGTCTGCTTCCCTCACTCTCAGAAGGCTCTGAGGTTTCAGACTAAAGATCAGTGTACCTGGAAGTTTCATTGGCTTGGTGTATCTTCCAAGATTAGTCTATGTCTTATCCATATATTCCTACGTAGGGAGCTTTGGGGGTATATATCCCTTAAACAAATCTGTATCAATTCCTAGAAACTGTGAACACTACCTTAATTGCAAAAAGTACCTTTGCAATTAGTTGCTTTCAGGATCTTGTGATATAAAGATCATCCTAGATTGTCCATCACTGTCACTGTCACTGTCATCCCATTGCTCATTGATTTGTTCGAGTGGGCACCAGTAACGTCTCTCTCTCGATTGTGAGACTTATTTGTTACTGTGTTTGGCACATCCAGTATGCCACGCGTAGCTTGCCAGGCTCTGCCATGCGGGCTCCATACTCTCGGTAGCTTGCCTGGCTCTCAGAGAGGGGCGGAGGGATTGAACACAGGTTGGCCGCCTAAAAGGCTAACACTCTACTGCTGTGCCATCACTCCAGCCAGAATTATCCATATGGACCCTAAATACAATGAAAGATGAGGTGGGGGGGCAGGGAGGAAGGGAGGAAGGGAGGGATTTTGGATATTCAGAAGAGGAGAAAACACAAGAGGCAAGAGGAGGCATGTACTGCATTCAGTACATGCACTCAGGCATGTACTGGACTAATGTGGTCTAAAGAATGTCTGGAGTCACCATAAGTGGGAAGAGTCAAGGATAGATATTCCTATACATCCAAAAGAATGTGATTCTATTAATACCTTGATTTCAGAGGTTCAAGTCTCCCAGAAATATGAGGATACTTCTCTTGTTTAAGGTCACATCATATGTGGTAATTTGTCACTGCACACTCGGGCTTTACATACCTTGATTTATATGGTTATGCTAAATATAATAAGAAATTACTCTTCTTGAATACTTTTCCTCCTTTGTGATTCTTATTTCTGACTTTGTTTCAAACTCATAACATTGTTAGCAAGTTTTTTTTAGTAACTATTAATGATATGTCCACTGGTAGTGCAGCTCTGGGGGCCTTACTAACTGATATTCAATAGAGCAAGGTCAGATGATTCCTAGTGAAGTTTGGAGAGTTTAGGAAATTGTGTGCTGAAGACCCAAGGTCAGTGTCTTTTCTTTAATTATTTGCCTAGAGGAATACAGAAAGGTGAGGTCAGAATTTTCATTAAGTATGAAAAATACTAATTAGGGAAATGGCAAAGAAGATTGTGTCATTACCTGAAAAATTGATCTTATTTCACCAGCAAGTTGATGTCACTAGATCTGAATATGATGCCATGGGGTAGTTTAATATATTCTTCTGCAGATGTCACAACTTCCAGAATAAAGAATATGCATCATTTTAAAGTAAAATTCTCACATAATAATATTAAGGTAAAAATTAAAGTGATCTTTTGATACCTAGAAGTAAGTAGAATGACTAAGGGTTATTTGCAAGTTATTTGTAGAGAGTAATTTCAGACCTAAGATGGAAAAGAAATAGATTAATTCTTCAATACTTGAGATAGGGACTCCTGTTCTGGAACTAATGTGATACAAGATCTTTGTCTTACTAGTTGGAGAGGAAACAGAATAGCTTTCTGGTGGAAGAAACTTATTTTTAGGGATTATTCTTCCAATAATCACTTTTCTTTGTTAGAAAATCAAAGAGGAAAATTATATTACAAGGCCACAAAATTAATCTTCAGCTGAACAACAATAATAACGATCGGAAGTGCAATTAAAAAGACATAGGCCTATACTTGGAAATCAACTCTGTAGGAAGGGATTGTGTTTTTGTTGTGAATCAGGTAACTACAGAATCACACAGGAATACAAAATATTTCTGGCTAAAATAGCTGTAGAAGTTGGGTTTTATTTTAGGTCAAAGACCTTTTGTTACTTTGAAGTGTCTGATCCGGTCCCACAAGAAGGATAAATAAATCAGATTGAACTCCAACGGAAGCCAAGATCTTCCTGTTGATCCCCAGTTTCCTTCAGCTTATCAGTTTTCAATTTTAGCTAACGCCTCATAACATTTCTTTTTTTTTTATGACTGCCACTGGATCAGAGAAACCACACAACTCTTTCTTTCATGTCTATAAATTCCTATCATAGCTATTAGTAATTTGGGTGTCAAGTAAGAGTAATGTAACATAGAGAGAATCTGTTCTTTCCCCCAAACTACTGTTAATGTCCACATGTGACTTTCTGGGGAAATGGATAAAAGTATACTGTAATTTTGGGTTCTGAAGATAGTTTAGTGGTTAGGATATGTTTCTAGCATGCGCCTGACCTAGGTTAGCAGCACTTGATCCATTGAGCATTTCCAGGTACTGTCCTTTAGACTTCCAGCACTTCTGAGTGTGGCACTGGAGCCCTCCAGCATAAAGAGTGGTCCTGCTACCACAGTAACAAGCAGCACAGCATCCGTGGATCCTTGCTTGATCATTTGACCAAGAATCACCGGTGTGACCTCAGACCTCTTGAGCACTCAAAACAACTATAAAATGTTTTATAATTTTGGAGAGTCAATTGCTTAACTGTAAGCATACAGTATTGTATTATTATTAGTGTATGAACAGTTTTTTTTTAAAGTACCAGTATATCCGAGAATAGTAGAGATAAGAACAAGGAGGTCTGCCCCACAGCTTGGAAACTGGCCTCACATGCTGGGCGAAAAGCCAGCTCAGATAGAGAAGGGAACACCTAGTAGAGAATGTTGGGAGAACCCACTCGGGTTGAAAGCTGCATTCTGAAAGTAGACTATAGACCGAACATGATGGCCACGCAATACCTCTATTGCAAACTACAACATCCAACAGGAGAGAGAACAAAAGGGAATGCCCTGTCACAGAGGCAAGGTGGGGTGGTGGGAGTGGTGGGAAGGATACTGGGAACATTGGTGGAGGAGAATGGGCATTGGTGGAGGGATGTAAACAATCACTGTATGACTAAAATGCAAACATGAAAGTTCATAAGTTTGTAACTGTACCTCAAGGTGATTCACTAATAAAATTTTAAAAAATTTAAAGACAAAGTACATAAAATACCAAAAATGTTTTTGATCTTCATAAATTCACTGCTTAACAACAACAAACAAGTACCAATATATACAGGTAAAATAAAGCAAGTTAGACAGAGTGGCATCTTGATGCTGCTCTAACATTCATTAATTTAAAGAAGGCCTTGATTCTGTTGAGATTGAAGTGGCATCGAAGCCCCAGACAAACAGGGTGTTCAAACTCAATACATTAGGACCCTCCATGAGCTGTATTACAGATTTACCACCAGGATCTCACCATTTTACAAAGAAGTGATCATCGACGTAAAGAGAAGGGTTCGAAAGGGTGACACCATTTCACGGAAACTTTTCATTTCATGTTCACCCTCGAGAACATCATGCGACGACTGGAATGGGAAGAAATGGGAGTGAAGATAGACGGTCGGCAACTACCCCACTTCCGCTTCGCTGATGGCATCATTGTAATAACACCAAACATTAGCCAAGTGGCACGAATGCTGGCCGACTTAGACCGTGAGTGTGGAAAGGTTGGACTGCAGCTGAATCTCAGCAAAATGATGTTCATGAAAAACAAACTAGTCCCAGACGTTGCATTTGCTCTCAACAGAATGAACATCTCCTAATGCAGCAGCTATGTGTACCTGGGTCGAGAACTCAACATGAGGAACGACTTGATGACAGAACTGCGCAGGAGGAAGAGAGCAGTGTGGAATGCCTTCAAGAGCGTCAAGGAAGTTGTTAAGAGGACAAAGAACCTCTGGCTTCGGGCATATATTTTCGACTCCACCATTCTTCCTGCATTAACATATATGCCTTAGTCACTTGGGCCCTATAAAAACAGGATAAAAATGCTATTCGGTTCTCCCAAAGAGGAATTGAAAGCTATGCTTGGAATATCACATTTCACTCCAGTGAGAGAAGGAATCCAGAGTTCTGATATCCACCGACTATCGAGAATCAGGGATGCTGTCTCATTTGCAGAGGCATAGAAAATCAGATGTGCTGGACACGTAATATGATTTGGAGATGACTGCTGGACTAGAGCTGTTACTGACTGGATTCCATTAGACGTCAGAAGAATGCTTGGCCGCCCACCTACAAGATGGTCAGACTTTTTCGTCAAGACAGTTTGAGGCTCTTCGTGTTCCTGGAGTGAGCCATTGGGCTATACTAGCACACGACAGGGACGAATGGAGACATTATTGGCATCCTCTCGAGCAAATCGATAAACAAGGGGATGACAAGTGATATAAGTGAAAGCAAGTAGTGAGTGTATCACTTCAAGATTACTTTTACTATCACATCTAGATTATTTCCTCAGGTCTTCTTTTTTTCTTTCAGACTAGGTGTATATTTCCTATTGTTGTGGAAAAAATTACTCCAAGATTAACAGTTAAAAATAAAGTGATTGGGGCTGGATCAATAGCACAGTGGGTAGAGTGTTTGCCTTGCATGGGGACAAACTGGGTTCGATTCCCAGCATCCCATATGGTCCCCCGAGCACTGCCAGGAGTAATTCCTGAGTGCATGAGCCAGGAGTAACCCCTATGCATTGCCAGGTGTGACCCCAAAAGCAAAAAAAAAGTGATTACATTCAATTGTGGGATATAAGAAAGCATGGTTTGAAACTAATACCCAAGGACAGTAGAAACAAGGGCCAGGAGGACTGGTCCACATTTGGAAGCTTGCCACAGTTGTGGTGGTGGGGAGGAGGGCAGTTAGGATAGAGAAGGGACCACTATGACAATGATAGTTGGGTATGATCACTCTGGACAAGAACTGAGTGCTGAGGTAGATAAAGAGACAAACATGTTAATTTTTCAGAAGAGAGAGAGAGAGGCAGACAGAGAGAGATATGAAAAATGCTTGACATAGAGGCAGCCTGGGAGCAGGGGATTGGGCTGGGGAGGGGTGGGTGGTGGGAGGGAAACTGGGGACATTGGTGGTGGGAAATGCACATTCGTGAAGGGATGGGTGTTGGAGTATTGTATGACTGAAACCCAATTATAAATAACTTTGTAACTGTATCTCATGGTGATTAAATAAAAAAGGGGAAAAATTAAAAACTAAGAAGCATTTATTATAGTCTCTGTATGGTTCAGAAGCTAGAAGCTATTTGACTGGATAGTTTTACCTCAGGGTCTGTGATGAGTTTGTAGTGAAGGTGGCCGAGGCTGCATTCATCTGCAAACTTAATTGTGAGAAGATCAAAATCCAGGCTCATTCACTTTGTTGCTGGATATTGGCATGTTGGAATATAACCAGGATGGCTTTGGTAAGTAGAGGCCAGGTTGTTGAGTCCATGTGTAACTTTATCCTTGCTGACGTGAGCACTGTATTTACGGGCTTGTTGAGCAGAAGCAGAAATAAATGGGAAAGGTGACTGACTAACATCCTTATACTAGCCATACAAATAACCTGAATGATCCCCTGAGATTACTCATATGGGATACAAAATTTTGAGTACTTATTTCCCTTCAAAAATGTTAGTTTTCATACCTCTTTCTTAGACCTTCCAACTTTTGAATTTTCTAACCTTGTTCCTTCCAGATTCCTATCTTACCAAACCACTAACTGTAGCTCACTAATTGATATAGATATGTACTTTTGGCACCATCCTTTGAAGAAGAGATAAACAATCTGTTGCATTCTTTGACATTCTGCTCACAGGAGAACTTTTCTTCATCTTCAGTACTCTTCCAGCATGAGGTTATAGGACTGAGTTCTTCAGCACTTTACATGGAATGGTGCCTGCATATTTGCAGAGCTGTATGTAATCCAAATTTGAATTTTTATTTCCTTAATCAAATAGTTATTGGAAACTCTTCAATAGTTGATAAGAGTGAGAGAGAAAAGATGTAAAATACAATATTTTTGAGGGGTATAGTCATTTCAACCTCCTCCTTGTGTATTTAGGATCTGCCTGATCCATATCTCATATTTATTATTTCCATTGACAATGGAATGAATTGAGCCATGCACACTGACTATAGATTGGCATTTGGGAAACAAATGCTGTCGCGCGCCACTTCGACCAGTGAAGAAATCTCCGCAACCCGGAGATTCTTCTTGCTGCGATTTATTCAGAGACCTTCTCATGCAAAACGGGAAAGAAGAGGAACGAGGGATGAACGAGGAGGAACCCCACCTAACTAGGCAGCTTCCCTCCTTATCTACTCCTCGCTGCCTGCTTATGCCCAAGTGTCTGCAGCTGATAAACTAGTTACAGCTCATGGCGTGACAAGACATCCTGATTCCTTATCAGGTGTTATCTACGAAGCATGGTGTAATTAACAAGAAACAGGTGTCCACGAAGCACAGTCCCGTGGTGGCTCTCCACAGTTCAGGGTAGACAAATCAGGTTGCATGGTAACTTGGTTTTCCAATGACAAACATTAAATTTTAGTTAAGTCCCAGTAATGAATCAAAGGACTGAAGCGATAGCACAGCAGGTAGGGTGTTTGCCTTGCACATGGCCGATCCGGGTTCAATTCCTCCATCCCTCTCAGAGAGCCTGGTAAGCTACCAAGAGTATCCTGCTCGCACGGCAGAGCCTGGCAAGCTACCCGTGGCATATTCGATGTGCCAAAAACAGTAACAACAAGTCTCACAATGGAGACGTTATTCGTGCCTGCTCGAGCAAATCATTGAACAATGGGACGACAGTGCTACAATGAATCAAAAGCTATGTCTCAAAGCAAATATAGTTATCCTTAAAGGATGATAGAATTTTGTTCTTAAATCCTGAGACTTTCCTCGAGTTTGCCTATCATGTCTGCCCAAACTTCAAATAAAGTTATTTTTCTTTAAAATTTTTTTATTGACACCATGATTTATAATACTGTTAGTGATAGAGTTCTATAGCATTTTTACATGCTATTGCTACTTCAAGCATCATCAGATCTGCTGGTCTCATAGTCATAGTAGCAGAGCAGCTTGCATTACAGCTGGGATTTGTTGTTGCCTCTATGGTCTAAGCATGGGGCTATTTTTGATAGATAAGTTTAGGCAATAAACCTTGTGGAGTATCTACTTATTCAAAATGCAGAGGAGCACTAGGTGTTGAATATCTTTCTTGTTGTTGGTAGGATCAGATATATCGTTTGTCTTGCTTCTGAGAAGGGATATCTCAACCTCAGAGCTTTCACTGAGGTGCCAGGACCTGACTCTTGTAGATTTATTTTCCCGATTGGGGTATATCCTAGCATATCTAAATTATTAATACTCCCTTTTCCTTTGTACTAATCAGCATAATACCATTCATTTATGTGCACTTTTGTTGTATTCTTTAGAGGGGAAAAGGCAATGTTTTCGATTAATATTTGATTATGGTGTAGTACTGGAGAATTGATAATATCTATGAGAGAGGACAGTGAAATGTTTTTCTGAAATAAATTACTTCTTAATATATTACTACTAGGTATAGACAAATAATTTTTATATCAACACGTACTATTTTACTAAGTAGAGGAGATGTGTTGACTTGTTCCAGCAATGAAACCACATTTGGAAAAACAGCTCCAATATAGTCAGGGTTCCCTGACTATATTTAGAATATTAGAAGTGGTGAGTATTGTGAATTGCAAATCACAACTCCCATATCTATAAAGTCCTTGATAATGTCACTAAGTTTTGTGTTTTTTACAGAGATGAAGTATTTTGCTTTTCTAATTTCTTCACAAGAGACAATTTAGTGGCATCCACTATGTCCTCTTATAGTAACAGGCTTCATTTCATGGGTCAGGGAATCAATTTGTTGATTCTTCCCATTTGTAAACATACATCTAGTCAAATTAGTGCATTATTGGAATCTAGGGGAAATAAGCACAGATTGTATTCAAACTCATTGGGGCCCTTTGCTATAGACCTTCTATGAAACTCTATTGATTACTTGACCTTCACATGCTCCGACTCTGATGGATCACAGTGACATTTAGGCCTCCAGAAATTAGTGTCAGTTAAGTCAGTGTTTTATAATCCTCCAGATAGTCAGGTACATTTGAGTAGACTTGTCCGATTAACAGAATACATTTTGCAAAAATACTAGACTCTTTTCTCACAAAGAGTTGATTCCCATTGATATTGACAAGTGTAGTTACGTCTTATTGGATGCAAGGTTTCATTCTGTTTCTCAGAGAGACCCAAGTGATAAGGATTCCCTAAACCTTATGTCACTTCTGAAAGATGAACCTCTGGTTTACCCATTCTTGCTTAATGGGGTTATGAGGATTTGATTTTGGTCCATGGTTTCTGTTTGATGCCTATTTTGTCAACAATCCAAGTGGTTTCCACTTCAATATTCCCCTGGAGACATTAGCTGTCTGTTTGCTGTATAAAGATAAAAACCACTGAGGTGATGATCTTGAACTGAATAATAAATGATGGTGTTATTTATTAGGTTAGTGAAGAAGAAACATTCCAGTAGGGGAGATCTGGGAATATACCAGATCAGGAACTCTAGGAAATTTTTTACTAGCTTAAGCAAGAGTATTCATTTAGGTGATATTGACTTACTGACTTCCTCTGCTTTCTAGACTCCTGGAGATTAGCTTTTGAGTAGGAAGAACTCCAGTGCAAAAGCTTACTATCCTGCATTCATGGCCATATTTAAATAATAAGACACTAGCAACTCTATTAGTCAACTGACACGTTTTCCTATGAATTATTCCTCTGTCATTTTCCAATTCTGCATTAGGTTATAGCATAGATTATTTGTGGGGGGAGAGATAGTGGTGGTAGTTAACATATTTATTTTGTGTGAATTCAACATATATTATAAATAAAATATTTCTATTGATAAATTGACTATGTGAGGCTATAAAAGTTACTGTATAATAAAGTTTTGAATCCAAAATGATAATGTATATAGTGAGTGAGATAAACCTGGTGTCATAGCTCGTAACTAAGTTTGGAAGATTTTGATTTCTTTTTCCCTGAGATAAATATTCAGTCTCAGTGGAAAACTATTTAAATTATGAGAGTTTCTCTTTCTTGGATTAGTAGGTTTTAATAATTTAAGTCATGTCTTTGATTTCTGGGCTGTCTCCATGGCAACCTAGTAAGAAGTCTTTGTGGAGCTAAGTGGGTGAGAACATGTCCCACAGCCATCCTTATGGAAACCTGCCAGTAGCTGTTTATTTTCCATTTCTAACAATCCAGAGAACATCTAATTAGAGCTGAATTATCCTTCTATTCTTTGTCTCATGTAAGGCTTAGACCCCGACATTTTGGAATTGGGATTCTACTGCACTCCATCCGACATCCTATTACCTGTCCTCTTTAGATGATGTTCTCTGATCTCTGGTGGCCACTGTACCAAATTCTTGATTCCATAGAAAAGTCAAACCTCTCAGAGACAAAAGGGAATGTGGCTGCACAGCTAGCTGTTGTCTGTGACTCTGATCTACACTCGGTGTTATGTGTCTTGTCATGACTTTTGTGATTTCTCTTCTCCAAGCAAGCTATAGACTTTTGTCAGTTGATCTGTCACTATGTTTGAATACAAAGTTCTCTTCGTGTTCTTGACCCCTTTTTGCATAATAAGAAAATGAAACTGAAGAGGATGAAGAGCAGTTTACTGTCCTGAATTCTTTATTGCCTGATGTACTGTTTTTTGGCAACTCATTATACAGGGTAGCCAAATCTCTTGGTAAGATGTCATACCACCTTGAAAACTACATTTACTAAAAGCTTTATTTGTAATAGACACCCAAGGGAAAGTGAAAGAGTGACAGCGAACAATTAGCTGACAGTAGCTCTTTCCGAATCTGCTTCATTACTTATCTTTTTTTTTTGCATCTGTCAGAATATATTTCTGTGTGCATTCATTTCAAAATGCTGATAGGAATTAGTACAAATTCAGTCTTAAGTTTTTCTATGAAGATGGTCTCATGAAAGGATTGTTGTTCTTCATATTTAAAAGAGTTCCACCCCACAGAAATCTCAAGAACCTGGTGCTTCAGGTAACGTGACTAGGGACATACTACGTGACTAGTTTGAGTTATAAATATGTTGTGGTATTTTAACATGTCATTTTCCTACTCTATCCTTATATTTTCCTTCTTCTCTTTTATTTCTTTATGTCCATGACAAATTATTTGTCTTTTAAAAAAAATTTTGGACCACACCCAGGGCTTTGCACTCAGGGATCACTCCAGAGACTGTATGGGGTGCTCAGGGAATGAATCTGGGTTGGCTGTATTCAAGGCCAGTAATGTACCTACTGAGTTGTCTTGACCCTGGTTCTATTTCTAACACCACATATGGTCCTCTGAACACTGTCAGGAGTAATCTCTAAGCAGGAGTAAGCCACGTATACTACTGGAAATGTGCCTTGCCCCACACTACCTAAAGAAAAGCTTTATGGATTTAGGATAGAATTAGAGGCAATAATGTACTGACTGGTATAATTTCCAAGAAATTACATAGTATGAACAATATATGGTAGTGTAAAAGAGTGTATGTGGGGTTATGGGACCAAAGAAAAGTTTCTAAAGATCATTATTTCTTATTAGAAATGTCCCAATGTGAAGGAGGAAATAAATAATATGGAACCTCTCACATCATGAGACTGTCTAGCATTAACTAGATATAGTGTAGTTTCTTCTTAACCTATAGAGCCTTTCCTGTTTGATCCAACTTAAGGTAATATCTGCCTCCTCCAGTCTCATACAGGATGTAGAATAGTTTTTTTTTTTCATATGCTATGTTTGATATTGGAAAAGATTGGGATTGAGTTTTCATCTATTTTCTAATGATTATCTTGATAAATCTTTCACTTTTACATTCACATTTTATATTCCTAGTCATCTTGTCATGCCTAAAATTTTATATTCATTTCATTCACAAGTGATTGACCTTTGCAGTGCTATTACGCATATCAGATATGCCCATTTTCTCTTCTCTTCCTCAGGCCATGATTAACATCTATTTAATCAAGATTAGGTATCTTTTATATAGCATCTCCTTGTCCACTATAATTTGATCCTGCAGATCAGCAGACTTTTTTTTTTTACCATAGCTCTGACACACTTAAGATAGTTGCTCATTTTAGTCTTATTTTCCAATAGACTTTGAACACTGTGGCAATCAATAACATGTCCCATTTATCTTTAGATCCCAAGTGACTTGTGCTGTGTTAATTACATGAAAAGCATTAAAAAATAATGATGACTGAGTAGCTGAAATAGAAACTGATTGACTGTTGTATCTTGGAATGACTTATTAGTAATCTTTATTTTCCCAGTGTTTAATATTCTGTTTATGTAGTTGCTTCTATATACTCTGCAATTGATCATATATTATGTCATATGCTAAAAGATAAGAAAATGTCTATTACATTAACTACAAAGCTTGCAAAATGCATATTTGACATGGCTTAAGAAAATTTTTAAATAGAAAAAATCCTGAAATTGGGTAAAACAAGTATAATCTACTGGTTAAATTTTTTGAAAAAAAAATTAATTTTAAAGAAACCATGTATCATTATATGATGTACCCCCAAAAGTGATAAAGTTAATTCTCTGTGTAAAGAAGATTAATATGTACAATGGCAGGAGTAATTATCTTAAGCTGATGATGAAAAATATCTTTATTTATTTTATTGAAATAAAACTGTTTTAAGCCCTGTATAGATGGAGAGAGAGAGGGCAGAGTGTATTGTCTCATTTTCAGGGTAATTTACCTTAACAAATATGTCACTTTTCAGTAAAACCGTTTGTGAATTGCCTCTAAGTGATTTATAAAGACAGACTTGCAATTTGAAGTCATGAGAAGAACATTTGTTTTATGAAATTAGTCACTTGCAGGCTCATGTTTAGAAGCTATACCTAGAACACTGCTGTATCGCTCAGGTGTTTTGCTGAGAAATGCCTTTTCAACTCAGAGGATCAAAAAGACATCTTGAATGGAAGATAAGAAACTTATGTGTTATTAGTTGTTTGGAGTAATTGAAGGAAACAATATATTTATGAAAAATTAATACTAATTTATTAGTTATTATATTTATATACCAATACATTTATGAGAAAATATTTATTTGTATAATAATATATTTATGAAATAATATATTTGAAAAATAACTAATATTAAGAAAATTAAATGTGGCTTAAAAACTCAAAATGGTAGTGTGAGTTCAAGAATCGTGGGTGTGCAAGGCATATGTTCGGTGGCCGAGAACTATTCCCCTGGCAGGCCCACAGCAATGGAGGGACAAAGGATGGGGAAATAGGGAACAGAGGAACAGGGCCTCAGGCTGATTGGTAATCAGTGACCATTTATTTCTTTCTCATCCCCATCCTTACAGCTTCATTCTCCTATGCATTGTTGTTTTTTCCCCTCCTTCTTGTCTCTTACAGCTTCATTATCCTGACTTCTGTCTTACAGCATAGTTGTTTCTCTTCCCCCTTCCCCCCCCTCCCAGCATAGTCATACAGAAATTGAGAAGGGTGGGGGTACACATAGGTAGGGTTGAACATTATCATAACAACACAGATGTAAAGCCACTCCTTCAGGAGAAGTTTTTCTAGGAGATTAACTCAAGGACAAAATCTCAGAGTTGGAGTGATAGCACAGCATTGAATTCCACAGCGGTAGGGTGTTTGCCTTGCAGGTAGCCAACCCGGTTTCGATTTCTCTGTCCCTCTCAGAGAGCCTGGCAAGCTACTGAGAGTATATTGTCTGCTATCCGTGTCATACTCGATATGTCAAAAACAGTAACAAGTCTCACAATGGAGACGTTACTGGTGCCTGCTCAAGCAAATCTGTGAGCAACGGGATGACAGTGACTTTCACTAATATTAATTTCCCAAGAAAAAGAATTTGGTCAAAAAGTTTACATCAAGCTACATATGTTAAATCTTGAAGTCAACATCTTAATAAAACTGAAGAGCTGAGGAAAGCATGAGTTAATGAAAATTTTTGAATTCTTTTCTGTTTTGTTTTTGGACTATACATAGCGGTACTTAGAGCTCACAGTTCACTGCTCAAGTGTCACTCTTGGGCATTAAACCGATTTGCTGCATATAAGACAAGCTCCTTACTCACTGTACTATCTCTTTGGCTCCAGCTTTGGATTCCTAATAGCAGAATGTAAATACATGGACTTATAATTAGAGGTATTTTACATGTTACCTCATATTATAAAGCACAGAATTAATATGTGGAATTTTATTAGTTCATCCTTTAGACCAAAATTTGGTATAATAGGGATGACACAAAGATTTATGCAGTGGTAGGGGCAAGGGCAGAAATCCCTGGGAACTTGTTAGAAAGCAGTAGCTAAAATCCCAGAGAATTTATAAGCACATTAGCATTTAAAAGCATTTATACAATTTATTCTAACACTTGAATTCAACTATTTTGCTACTCTGGGTCTCCTATTTCCATTTGGATGGGTGGAATGGTGTTACTTACTAGATTTTTATTTCTGAAAAGAGTTGAAAGGTGAGGTATTCATGAAGGTAAGAGAGCTGTGTCTGTACCAGACGTCAGGGTTGTTTCATGGAACACCACTGATTTTAATTATGAAAGGCAAGATAGATATGCAAAATTGCCGAATTAATTTGATGAGATGCCATGTGAGAACAGGTGACATTTTTTCTTTAATGAGTCATTCCCTGATAGGAAAGGTCATTTCATTTTGGCTGTCAGGAGGTGAAGGAGGGAGAAGTGGAAGGAGGGAGGGAAAGAGAGAGAAGAGACTAGGAAGAGGAAGAGGAAGAGGAAGGACAGAGATATCTCAGGGCAGGGCAGACACAATGATACAGCAAGGACAGGAGTCCGTTTAAGGAGTCATTTAATAGTAACAGGACAGGGTTGCTTGACACTTAGATAGGCATAAAACTTCAAAAGGGAAGAAAAAGTATCCAGTGATATCCATGTAAGATTTAAACATATGTAGAGATAGTAAACCTCCCCATGGGATTTTCCATACTTACCCATGAGAAAGGGACAGAATAGACTCACAAGATTCTGGACCAAGTACATATTGAGTGCCATGACCAGTAATTTTTGTTTGTTTGTTAGTTTGTTTTTATTTTCTGTGCACAGTAGTTGGTAAGGAAGTAGTATACTCGTATCATTTCATTCCTTTCCTTGGATCATATTCATGAAGACAAATGCATCTTACATTTCTAGAACATCATAGAATTCTTAGTGGATTTATCCCAGTGAGTTCTACTCAGTCCTTCCTTACCCCCATATATTAACCATTATCAAACATTTGCACAGTCTTGGTATGCTGTAAAAAATTACAAAGGTGGCGCACACGGGAGGGGGAGATGCGATGTTGTGTTGTGTTGTTCTGTTGTCCTTGGGCACTCAGGGCAGCCCTCTCTCACACGCATCGCTCGCATTCGGTGTTCCCCAGCATGTGTATGGACCGGATTGGGACAGCTCCTCCTTGTGCTCTGCTTCTGTGTGTGCTGCTGTGCTCTCTTCTGTCTCTCTCTGTCTCTGTAGTCTCTCCTCTGATCTCTTCCAACCTCTCTCTGTCTCTGCTTCTGTGTCTTCTCTGTTCTTCTCTTGTGTCCTCTTGTGTGTCTCCCACCTTTGTCTCTTCTGTCTTCTTCTGTCTCCCCTGTCTTCCCCCACAGTATTAGTTTATATAGCAAATTACACAGGGTGGTGACACAAAGGTGGGTTGAACATTAACAAATCAACAAAGGGTAAAACCGTTTCTCGAGGAGATTAACAAAATCTCATCTAAGGAGATTACTAGGAGATCCACTCAAGGGTGGAGTCCAAACAAGGGTGTGTCAGGGTGTGAGCTAGTAATCTGCTTAAATAGTTATAGTAATTTTACTTTTAATATTTCTAGCAATGTCATTCTGTATGAGCACAGTAAGAGATATATCAGACTTAAAGTTTGGTTCTTCCTGAGGACATTCACTATATATTCCAAACCACAGTCCTCAGGCCAGGTTAGTCTTCCTAACCCCAGCAGGGTCCTAGTCTTGTCCTTACTTTTGGATCATGACAGCATTTGTCTATGACTATGATCTCAACTTATAGTTGAGTATTGTGGTGCTTTGGCTTGGCGCATTTCAATGCCAGGGTAGCTCACAGATTTCCCTGGGTCCATCCTATCCCTTGTTGGGACCCTGCTTTTGGGGTACTAGGAACTAAGGGCAACTGAGTTGAAAAAGCAGATACCCGGGAGTAAATATTATTGGAGGCAATCAGCTCCCAAGTTACAAAGCATAACATTAACTATCTTCCTGTGTCCATACAGAAAGGATATTGCTTTAAGGTAAACTAAGTTCCCTGAGGCAAGGCTAAAAGGACAAACCCCATGTTATCCTATAGTATGTCTCCCAGTCTTTTTTTTCTTTATCTAATGTTAGTCTGGGAGTTTCAGAATCTGCTTAGTCTCACTTCACTGTCTATATTTTTCTTTTCCCAAATGTCACAATACAGCTCTCAGGTGCCGCCATCCCTGACAAGCAGCTGTTCAGTTAAGCTGTTCCTTTCCAGTTCCATAGATTGCCAGGTTATCACGAGAGCTACAGACGTGTGGGGAAACCAGAAAGGACTAAAAAGCTGGCACTCCAAATGGTGTGAGAAAAAGAAGGGAAAGAACCTGGATAAGTCAGGGGTAGTGTAATTAACCCTGGTACAGTTTGGAGGCAACAGTGTCACTTGTCATTTCTTCTGGAACCTCTTAAGGGCATGCACAGGATCTTCAAGGGCTGTTGTTGCCTGTTTAAATGGACACATTTCCTGTGCTGCCTACATCTCCTAACCTAACAGAGATCTGCTGTAGTACCAATAAATATAGTTGTTTGATTTAATCTATAGGAATGTTATTTGAGAGACATCTTTTTTGCCCTGGTCTAGAAAAATCAGTCTTGGTTCTGAAGGTGGCAGTTGGATTGAGTGCTGTTCTATTAGGTAAGTGCTCTTAAGAAAGTCGTCTAGTCTTTTTGAGTATTTGTTGTACAAATACTATTCCTTCCTTCTAGAGATATCCCACCTAGAGGTCACAGTTCTGACTTTTTCACAGTTAACTGTGGTCTCACAACTAAGTTCTTACTGAAGGAATGTAAGAAGAGGTGATTTGTGCTCCTCTGAATTCAATCCTACACCTCTCCTTTCCCTTGGGCTGAATTGTGGATCTGAAGGTGACCTAGCTTTTATGATATAGATGAAGACTGTGACCTGGGGGGCATGGCAGACCAAACAGAGGTAGAAACCTGTTTTCCAGGATGGCTTCATGAGATATAGCTGCCCAGCCATATTTGACCTCTCAGCTCCATACTATAAAAATATGAAACTCATGTTTGCCACTGTATCTAGTTAATCCACTATATCTTTAGTTTCTTTATTACAGAAGCTTAGTCTTAAGCTTAAGTGCCATAATATCTGTATCTTCATATGAAAGAAATTTGCCTGCCATATCTTTTTGGACATAGGGTCTTACAAAGCTTAGGGACTACTCCTAGGGATTTTCCAATGATTTATTGGGCCAGACTGCACCAGGGATTAAACTGAGATTGGTTACATGCATGCAAAACAAGCTTCTTAGCCTTTGTACTATTTCTCTGGCACTCAAATCATATCTTCTTTACTGAGTTCTGATAAGGGTTAAGTTTCACTATGTGCATAAAGTGCTTGAAAATTGAAGACTACTATTATAATGATAATTTTTTTTTGCCATTCTTTGCTTTTGTGAGAGTACCAGATAAGAAAAAATGGAGAAAAGAATAAAAGGTGGATGACAATAATAAAATTTCTGGAAGACCTTTACTATGAAGTAGTTTTACTAGCAGATCTTATCTTACGGGGGGAAAGTGGAAAGGTATGACTAGAAAAGCATAGAGGTCAAATGCCAAACTTTGGATAGAGATGGCCTGGATTTAAGCCCAGATACTGCTTTTCATCACCTTAGGCAGTTATGTAACTTCCACATTCAGTTCTCTCAGAAAAATGAGAATAAGAATGGTGCTGATTTCTTTGGGTTGTTATAAAGATTCATGCATATGATACTTTAAACAATGTCTGCAGCATAGGGATCCCTTACTTAAAAACTATCAGTGTTTCTACTATTTATATGTTTGGAGAAAAGGACAAGTTGAAGAGATGGGATAAAGTATTGCATTAACAGCTTCTCCACCTGAATATTCACCCCAACCAGAGTCTATCTGAATAATCTTGTGGAGATTTACTAACACAGTGCCAGATTCTTAACTCTTATTTCACTGGTTCTCATATGTACATTTTACATTTCATATATTGGGGTGCATTTTCAAATTAATGGTATTTTACAATTTTCATGCACCAGATAGGAATTAAGATTTAGTTTAATTTTAATTTCCTGAACCACTGGGCTATCATTATTAAATTCCTGAAACTAGTTCTGGTATGGATATTGTTGACTTCACCATTATTTAAAATGTACTAGTAACTAAAGACTGCATTAATGTTTACATTTATATGATAACTTATGACTCCCAAAATAGACATGAAAATAGCAAGACAGCATGTGCATTTGATATTAATGAAGCAGGTCTGTCTTACTAGTTGGGGACATGATCACAATCCTACATATTTTTTAGAGAGTGTTATACCAAGGGTATTATATGACCCAAGAGGGGAAGATTCCCATAAGTAGATGAAGCCGTGTTTTGTCTTGTTGCTAAGATACGTACACAAGTTTGCTCCCATGCCTATAAATGCAAATTTAGGCATAAATCTGCATGTTTGATTTGCAGAGATAAAAACTGGAAGCCGGTAAATTGATAAGTCTTCAGTGTATGAAATTGTAAAGCCACAGAGGCTGTTTGTTGAAGAACTGTTATGCATCAAACCATTGAACATCAATTTGAAAGAAACTTCTTGCTGACTTTGAACAGAAGTTGATTTATTTCTAGTAGTGTATGATTAAATTAAGGGAAAATATAAAAATTAAATCAAATGGGAAATGCTGAATTCTCAGAAACTTTACCATCTTTAAATATTTATTTTTTATTTAATTAAAGTACTGTGATTTATGAAGTTATTGATAGTTGAATTTTACGCCCATGATATTTCTATACCAATTCCACCATCAGTGTCAATTTCCTCCACCACTCTGCCACCTGACATCTTGACGGACACATTACAAAGTTTGGTTGGTTGCAGCTTAGATCTCATGTTTTTAGTGTTAGTGTTTTCTTTCCCTTTATCCTTGATGTTTTTCCGTCTCTGTCCTTTTCCTCTACAAACTCTGGGGTCAAGGGTGATCTCTGTGCTCCCCTTTACTACATTACATTTTCTTGTCCAGTCATTCTATATACCACAGATAAGTGAAATCATCCTGTATTTGTCTTTCTTTTGACTACATTACTCAACATGATACCTTCCAGTTCCAACCAGGTTGCAGCAAATTGCGTGATTTTATCATTTGGCATGTTTAAATATTTATACCAATGGATGAGATAAAAACATGATTATGCGTTATTATTAAAATCTGCTCACATTAACTTTTGTGCATGTAAAATATAATGCCATTCCATCACTTTCTACCTTGAGGGCCTTTGTATCTGAGCATGCTTTGTACCATAATTGGTCTTATTTGATACTCTCTTTTTCCATATCACATTTAATTTTGGTTTATTTAATTGTTCATCTGGCAGAGAATTATGGGTTAAGTATTCATTGTATTAATTTTTTTCTAATTTTTTTCTTTGCTATTTGGACCCTTTGTATATTTTGGAGGAAGCAATGGCTCCTCATAAGTGCTCAGAACTTACTCTTAGTTCTGTGTTCAAGGATCACTCCTAACCAGACTTGGGGGACCAAATGGGGTGCTAGGGATCGATCTTGGGTAAGCCACTTGCAAGACAAGTGGCATATTTACTGTAATATTTCTCTGGCCCTTGTTGAGAATTCTTGCATTTATACTTATGAGGCAGGGGCCGGAGCGATAGCACAGCAGGTAGGGCGTTTGCCTTGCACGCGGCCGACCCAGGTTCGATCCCCGGCATCCCATATGGTCCCCCAAGCACCGCCAGGAGTAATTCCTGAGTGCAAAGCCAGGAGTAACCCCTGAGCATCACTGGGTGTGACCCAAAAAGAAAAAAAAATCTATACTTATCAGGTATTTGGCCTGCATTTTTCTTTTTGTGTGTCTTTGTCTGGATATGGCACTAAATTAATCCTGGATCTAAAAAACGAATTTGATAGTGCTCCCTACTCATCAGGTTTTTGCTTACAGAGGGGTTTGAGAAGACTAAGGTATTAAATATCACTGACCCAGGAGTGCATTAGTGCATCATTGAGCAGCTAAGCTTGACATTACATTAATAGCAGAAGATGCAAGGGACACAGTGGGCTGGGTCCTCTGACTCTTGAAAGATAGGGAGTAGGGTAAAGTTGCATCTTTTATTCAGGTTCCAGTAAGGTAGGATGGAATGCAAAAATGATGTCTATTAGGCTTCCATCCTCAGAGTAATTTCCAACAAAACCTTGTCCCCTCACCCCCAAAGATAAGTTAGAATTAGCTAATAATCCTCTTTATTTAATACTTTGATGCTTTTCAAGTGGTTGATTTTGTGCTGGGTGCCATGATAAATGATTTGGTGATTCCATTTTTTAGAGAGTGAATTTTCCATTCCTCACCACCTCTTTGCTTTTAAAAGCCAGGTATTTTGGAGAGTTTGTCTCTCTAGGGCAGGCGCTAATGATTTGGGTACCTAACATGGGCAATGAATCCTGTAACTCCTCAGTGAAAGACCTACATTTGTAAAAGTGCTTCTCCTGTTCCATCTCCTATCTTGTCTAGCAGAAGAAGGGGTAAGTCTGGTTCTGGGTGACTCTGGAGCAGAGGCCACGTGGAATGAGGGAGGGGGAACACTAACTCTCCACATTTCCTCACACAGGATAGAAGTTCCTGCTAAATGGCTTTTGAGCTTCTAGGACATGAAAATGTTTATCACAGTAAACATTGTGAGTCATGGCCCAGAAAGGATTATATCTAATAAAGAAAAAGTATCCTTCATTCTACTGAATTCACCAAGGTGCAGTTGGGTGATTTTGGGTGCTATTTCTAAAGCTCCCATTTCCTTTTTTATTCATAATAGAAACAAAATTAAAAAATGGACAAAAACAGAGGAAAACAGCTTTGTGCTCTTCATGGGCTCAGCATTGCCCAGAACCCCCATCAGATGCGTGTTTTTTCCTCCATGGAAGGCAGTTTGCTTGAGAGACACGTTTTAAAATTTTTTTAATTTTATAAAGTAGCTCACAATATTTGATTACATTTAATATTCAAACATCAATCCCACCACCATTACACCATCCCACCACCATGTTTTGGGTTTTTCCATCCCAAACCCCAATTTCTGCCCCAAAGAAGAACAAAAATAATATATTTCCCTCTAAGGTTGGTTGTCTCCTGCTTTGAATCCCATCAAACATGATGCGGTACTCTTGGAGTATGGGGAGGGTGTGTCCTATGAAGTGTCCAGGGAAAGGTTCACTGTGGGTGAGCCTCAACCAGAGCAGGTGGAGAGTGGCCATAAGCATGGCAGTGGTTGAGTTCTGAAGGTTTTAGATGAGGAGCTGGGTCCCTTGGGAGGGGAGAGGTCTCACCCGCCCCCTCTGGAATGCCCCCAGTGAAACAGCCTGACCCCAGGTCTAGATGGTTATGGTGAGCATCATGTTTCTCTCCCTTATGGGAGAGAAGGACATGTGGGTGGTTTATGAGCGTGACTGCTAAATTGCTGGAGACAGGGGGAGTGTGGCTGGGGGGGGGATTACAGGTTGAGAGACACATTATACCACCTAAGTGGATGATTTCAATTGTGTTGAATGTCTTCCTGCTTGAGGGCTTGACTTTCCTTTTCCGTCTTGCGATGAATTCCAGGAAGTTGACCATAATAGACTAAATCAGAGGCAACTGGAACCCTCTGGCTCAGGTTAGCTTTAATCAAAAGAAAGCACTAGCATGAGATTAGAAGGGCAGAGGACAAGGAGAATGGGGTGTTTATTCATTGCCTCTTGCCTGTTTGTCACCAGATGTCAGATGAGTTTTCTTAAGGTTGCAGCTTCTGTCAACTAGTACTATCCCAAAGGAGAAAGAAAATTTTATAGATACTAATGAATAACATTTCCTTATTTGTCCATTTAATTTGCTTCTCTGTATATACTTTGGGCTATATGTACAGCTTATAAAATGTGTTTTCTTTTTTTTAACCTAAAAGAAGTATAAAATAATTAACTAAATTTAAAATTTATTTACACATTATTTTTCAAAGGCTATTCTATTCTTTTTTTCTCTCTGAGTTCTTAATAGTAATTGTTTCCTAATTTTTCAGGGGTAATCTGACCAACATAAAAAGGGTTTCTTTTTATGTTGTAGTTAGAGAGGCATAGGATAAGCAGGTAAAAAAGAATCCATATATTTGCAAATAGAGACAAAGGCTATAAATGAAAAAACAAAAGAGAACTAAGTTAGTATAGTAGAGGAAGGAATGGAAGCTGAATTTAGATATCTAAGGAACTTGAATTAATAGAATGGAGTTATTGGAAGTTGTTAAACTGGAAAGTGACATAATCTAGTTTACATATTTAAAAGGTAAATCTGGGAGATAAGAATTTTCTTCAGTATAAAAAATTGTCTTGTTCCCCTAAGCCCCTGTGGCATTGTGGAGTTACCAGATAGAACCAGCTAGGATAATCTATAAAGGTGGCTTTGTACTTGGTATCTTATCTATTTGTTGGTTCTTTAATTTAGTTCACTAGAGATATTTGGACTGGAGCGATAGCACAGCGGGTAGGGCATTTGCCTTGCACGAGGCCGACGTGGGTTCGAATCCTCCATCCCTCTCAGAAAGCTGGGCAAGCTACTGAGAGTGTCCTATCTGCATGGCAGAGCCTGGCAAGCTACCCGTGGCATATTCAATATGCCAAAAACAGTAACAAGTCTCACAATGGAGACATTACTGGTACCCACTCAAGCAAATTGATGAATAATGGGACGACAGTGCTACAGAGATATTTAATTATATTGTTATTGAGTGAAGTTTATAGAAAATTCTGTTGAATGATTAGATGTTCTTTTAAAACAACTCTGATTGTTTTAGAGCATGGCCAAGGATAGAACTGGGTTGCTTAATATTTTGCTCACCAGATAATGAAAATATTCCATTTTTTCAACATGTAAGGGGAATGTAATTTCAAATCAACCTTCACTTCTTCCCTGTCTCCAAATTTTACTAATTTGTTCTTGTTTAAAAACATTGCCAATAAAAGTCAACTTGAATATGAATTCTAATTAGAGATATGGTCTCTGAGGCAGCCGAATTATGTTATTCACAGATCCATTAACATTATCCTATTTTCTGCTGGCTGATGTAGATCTGGGTCCAGAAGGACTTTTGTCTACTTCTCTAGCGAGTATGTTCACATTGGTTGATGGGTTTCAAGTTAATTGCTGACTAATTCTATAATAGATTCATCCCAGATGTTTTCCTCAGTTTTTTGAACCTTGTATTCTTTTAGCTTCAGCACTTGGAAACCTACTTACATCTTTACTGACTTGCATTATGCATAAATATTTAATCTCTCAGAAAGTTGCACCCTTCTCCAGGCAGTAATCCCTGGATTTAAAAAAATCCGTGCTGCCTCTAGGGAGTTTAGCCTGGGAAAGTCTAAAAGACTTTATTATTTTGAACTAAAATCTGGAAATGCACAACAAAATAGCCCTGCCTCACAGTGCAAAGAGAAAGAGAGTTTGAGAGGTGAGAATGAAAGAGAGGTGGCAAAAAGTAAGTAAAAGATGGGTACTTTTTAACTCTACCATCTCCTGTTGGGTTTCATGTACTTAGTGCAGTACCAGTGTTGTGCCCGAGTTTCAGATCCCCAATTGCGGAGAGACCCAGTTCCACACATGATAATGCAAAAGCAAAGGAACTCGAGCTGGGTCCAAGTCTCAGCCACCAGAGTGGAGTCTTGACAGGGACCCCGACGCCAAATCACAGTTTATATTTGTTCAAAGTTAAGAAGCAATTTATATACTGATCTATTTTTAGCATTGGCCTGATTACAACGGTGGTCAAGCAATTAGGCAATGGTTAGCAACAGTTTCTAAGGAGAGGAGAGTGACCCTCATGACCATGGCCAGACCCAACTGCCCAATTCCTTATCTTGGGAAGTTACTCAACTGGGAGTTTACCAGAAACTGCAAGTCCTGCTTTGGGGAAACAGAAACTGAGGCCTAGTTGAGACTTTAGCTGCAGCTTGTCATGGCTGCTGAGGAGCCTGCTTTTGGGCCTCACAACAGTAAGTGAACTGAAATGTGAAGATCATACACCCTTTATGTAACTTTATGTGAATAATATATCTTTCATTTGAACTGCAGTGTGATGATATCCTATCCTTTCATGTAACCAGAAGTGTATAAATTCGGAACCTGCTATTTCTTAGAGCCTGAGATAATTAATTCTGACTCTGTGGATCCCTCCCTCTTTCCTCTCCTTCCCTCCCTCCCTCCCTCCCTCCCTCCCTCCCTCCCTCCCTCTCTCCCTCCCTCCCTCCCTCCCTCCCTCCCTCTCTCCCTCCTTCCCTCCCTCCCTCCCTCCCTCTCTCCCTCCCTCCCTCCCTCCCTCCCTCCCTCCCTCCCTCCCTCCCTCCCTATAATAGATTCATCCCAGATGTTTTCCTTCCCTCCCTTCCTTCCTTCCTTCCTTCCTTCCTTCCTTCCTTCCTTCCTTCCTTCCTTCCTTCCTTCCTTCCTTCCTTCCTTCCTTCCTTCCTTCCTTCCTTCCTCTTAGAACTTTCACCCTTTAATTTTTTTAAATTTATGTTTGCTATTTTTGTATTCCTTTCCATGCTAGAATGAGTGCTAGAATGAGATCTCTCCAATACTATAAGAGTATTTGATTTTTTTCCACTTATCTGTCCCAAGAACATACTAAGAACAGGGCCTGGTATATAGAAGCTGAGTAAGTTTTTGTTGAAAAAAATGAATGATATTTTATAAGAAAGAATCATAAATATTTATTCTGAACATTATTGCTTGTTTGGACAAATTATTATTCTTGTTTGTACAAATTATTATAATCAACAAGTCTTCACTTGGCATAATTTAGAACTATATCTCTTCTCTCATAGTTTTCAATATAATTTCCATTTACTGGAGTGGACACCAGTAACGTCTCCATTGTAGGACTTGTTGTTACTGTTTTTGGCATATCCGATACGTCATGGATAGCTTGCCAGACTCTGCCATGCAGGCAGGATACTCTTGGCAGTTTGCTGGGCTCTCTGAGAGGGACGGAAGACTTGAACCCGGGTCGGCCATGTGCAAGGCAAACACCCTACCCGCTGTTGTATCACTCCAGTCCATAATTTATATCAATCATATGCAATTTAGTCTTATTCTCAGACTAAAACCAGCTAGTACCTTCTATATAGGTGACTCAATCTAATAGTCACATATGATCTCTTCTTAGATTTATTCTAGTATGAGACAGTTACTATATACCAATTAAGTACTAATGATTAACTATCAAGTTTCATAGGAATTTGTTTTCTCCCCATCATAGTTCTACATTCAGTCTGTTCTTTTCCTTCAGAGACATTTGAGTCAACCTAGTAATATCCCTTCCTCAAAACTCTTGAGTTTAATCATCAGAGGGAAAGGGTGGTGGTGGTAAAAATAGATAGAGTGGTCTTTTAGATAATGTGCTGGTGTTCCTGAAATTATATCATATTTTCAATCAGTAATAAATTAATAAAGGGATGAAGTTAGCTGTTTATCATCCCTTGTCTGAACATCTTGTTATGTTAACTTTAATTCTTTTTTTTTCTTTTTGGGTCATACCCAGCGATGTTCAGGGGTTACTCCTGGCTCTGCACTCAGGAATTACTCCTGGTGATGCTGTGGAGACCATATGGGATGCCAGGGATCGAACCCAGGTCAGCTGCATGCAAGGCAAATGCCCTACCCGCTGTACTATCGCTTCGGCCCCTTGTTATGTTAACTTTAAACTGTTCTTTGTTCCATAGCCTTAGTAGTGTTATCTGTTTCCTGTCACCTCTGCACTTGCTATCTTGCTACTATCCTATCTCAGTTCTGAATTATTTAATAAATGATTCATTATGGTATATTTCTCAGTTAAATTTTCTCTGTTACAATCACCTTTGATGGCCAGGGAGGTAGTACAGGGTGTACGCATGATTCTATCTGACTAACCTGACCCTGGTTCAGTCATTGAATGGTACCCTGAGGGTAGTCCTGAATGCCCCAGAGCACCATCAGAAGGGCCGTGATGACCCCCCACACTACAGAGCCTGAGAAGGACCACACTCTTGGTTTTAGTATTGGCTTGGCTGGCTGAGGGGTGACCCCAGGGTCCCCTGAGCATGTCTTGGGTGAGCAAAACAATTAAAATAACAAAAAAGAAACAAAATCAAATCAACTCTGACATATCCTGAATAATTCAGAGGGCTTTTTGTTTTTCCATGTCTTCTTGGTTATATTTTAGTTAATTGTGTTTTTCCTTGGAATATTTTTCTTTTTTTCAAGTTCTAAAGGATGTGCTAGTTTTTTGTTTGTATTTTGTTGCCTGGATGGATCCTAGCGTCTTTCTAATACAAGACTCTACTATGGAGCTCTATCCCCAGCCTAAAAGTATACTAATTAGCTGTTCTGCATGACACACTATTTCAGTTTGTGCTGCTTAAAACAGTAAACATTTACCACCTCACAACTCCAATGAGTGAAATTTGTTAAAAAGTAAAAACTTGGAGGGTATCCTACTTTGTTGTCATTATTAAGAAACATAAATTGGAGGTGGGAGCTATAGTACAGTGGTAGGGCATTTTAGCTTGCATGCAGCCCACAGGGGCTGGATTACCAGCATCCTGTAGGGTCCCCCATATCCCATAGGGCCACCCATATCCCATAGGGTCCCCCCAAGCACGGCTAAGAGTAATTTCTGAATGCAGAGTCCGGAGTAACCCCTGAGTATCACTGGGTATGACCCTTCCCCCCAAATATGTGTAATGTAAACTGTTCATAGTCTTATAATCAACAGTAGTAACACTTCAAGATTTATTCTTATAAAATTTAAGTTGAGCATTGGTTTGATGAAAATATTACTTTTTGCCTCTGGTTTCTCCCTGATTTTTATCTTCTTCAACTACATCATCAAGGATTCCTCCCTACGCCCAGCTCACTATCCAGACTTTAAATGGTCCCCAGTTTTCATATAACAAAACACTCTTTATTTTTTTAAAATTTATTTTATTGAATCACCAAGTGGAAAGTTACAAAGTTCTCAGGCTTATATCTCAGTCATACAATGCTCAAACACCCATCCCTTCACCAGTGCCCATATTCCACCACCAATGAAAACAAAAACAAAACAAAAACAAAAACAAAAAAAAACCAGTATACATCCTACCCATCACCCCCCAAACCGCCCCCCCCGTGCATGACTGATAATTTCACTTCCTTTTCTCTTTACCTTGATTACATTCCAGATTTCATCACACAACTCACTATTGTTGTTGGAGTTTCAAAACAGACTCACTATTTTTGTTGGAATTTATCCCCCAAGAATGCAGCTCTATTAACAAGGAAATATTTGATAATAAGTTTTCCACTGATGAGAACGAAAAGATAAAATGTCTTACAATTTCTGTGTTCTAGTAATTAAGTCCGTGGAGATTTAAGTTGGAAAATGAATCATTTCCCTTCCTGGAACAGCATGTAGCAAAAGCTTAGTTCACAGTCTCCATACATGGTTGCAAGCACTTGCTGGAACCCCAAATCCTAAAGCTATCTCTGGTTCCCGCTCGTTCCACATCCACCGGCTGTGCAGAGGCATGGGTACCCGGGTTGAAACTCGGCCAGAGTCTGGGCTCCAGCCCGGGCTGAGACTGCCCCGGTATCCCGCCAAAACACTCTTTTTAAAAGCATCTAATTAGAAGCCCCTTTCATAACCTCAAATTCACTTTTCACCCTTTTATCTTATTACTGTTATGTTTCCAGAAAATACAGGTATTCAGGGTCTATTTTTGCTGGGTTTTGAACATTTCTGATTATCACTTGGCTCATCTATTCATCTGCTCAGAAATTTTCCTTAGCCTAGATTCT
Organism: Sorex araneus; assembly: GCF_027595985.1. Taxonomy (NCBI): domain Eukaryota; kingdom Metazoa; phylum Chordata; class Mammalia; order Eulipotyphla; family Soricidae; genus Sorex; species Sorex araneus. The sequence continues at coordinate 244,531,449 of NC_073302.1, forward strand.
GCTGAATTCTTTTTGTTTTTCAGATTTGGATGAAAAATCACCTTGTTTGTTAAACATTTTCTAAATTTCCCTCAGTAAGTTGCTATTCTCCTTTTAAGTACTGTAACTTAAAAATTGTATGATGTAGATCACTGTTACTTCCTTTAAAATTTTATATTATTTTGACAAGAACGCCTATCATTCTATTTACCTTCATTTTCAACTTTATTGAGTAACAAATAGATAAAATTATTAAATAATTAAAGTCTACAATGCTATCTGATATATAAGAACATTTTGAAAGGAATCACACATATAGGTGACTATGAAATAATTAGTTTTGCTACTTCATTTTATTTGTATAATGTCATCAGTCTTATTCATCTGCCATAAAATGACAGGACTTTATTCTTTTGCTAAATGAGTTTTTATTTAGTACCAGGTATCAAACCCAGGGCTTTATCCATGAGGGGCATGTGCTCTACAACTGAGTCATGCCCCCAGCAGGATTTTCTTCATTTTCAAGGATAAGACTCCTTTTTGCACATATACTCAATTTTCTTTTTCCAATCATCTCAAGTGAACACTTAGGCTGTTTCTATATCTTAGCTACCACAAATATAATCATAAAAGTATAGCAATCTTTAAGATCTTCATCTTAATTTCTTTGTGTACCTAGAAGTGAAATTGAATGGGGTAATATAGTAGTTTTATTTTTTAAAAATGGGG